>NC_067161.1:31634278-31808889 GCF_903995435.1 Acomys russatus
CTCCCCTGAAGCGGGAGTTACAGAAGTTGTAAACCAGCTGACATGGGTTCCAGAGAACCGAACCTGAGTTCTCTAGAAGAGCAAGCACTCTTACCTGCCAGCCATCTCTCCAACCCTCCACCCAGAACCTTACTATTGATGGTGTCCCATCCATCCTCTTGCGGCTTTGATAACGCATAGCTGCCCCTGCCAGTAACTGTGAGGCCTCTTTTGACTGTGGTACAACCTGTGCTGAGTTGCCCACGGAGTCATACAGAAGCTAATCTCCATTTACACCAGTCTCCCTTTAGTGTTAAGCCTACCCTATTCCCATCTTTTCTCCTGAAAGCACATCCTTCATAAATCACCTCAACAAGAATTTCCATCTTATACTGTGCTTCTCGGGGACCTGCTGCATGACACCATGTCATGACGGATTGTCTGGTAACTCCCCCTATCAGTCTGCTTTCTGTTATCACACTTGAGATGATGCTTCGCAAAGAAAAGAAGATTTGGGACTAAAGAATTGGCTCATAGGTTAAGAGCACTTGCTGATTCGATTTCCAGCACCGCAAAGACCAGCTCACGACTCCGTGTAACTGCTGGCAAGGATCTGATGCCCTCTTCTGGGCACTACACTCACGTTCACAAACCCCACAGACACACACACATTATAACATTAAAAATAAAAAGTAGATCTGGGCATGGTGGCACACCTTTAATCCCAGCACTGGGGAGACAGAGGCAGGCAGATTTCTGTAAGTTTGAGGCCAGCCTTGTTTACAATGGTGCTCCAGGACAGCCAGGGCTCTATCATACAGAAACTCTATCTAGAAAAAAACAAAAAAACAAAAGTAAATTTAAAAAAACATAGAGACAGAATCATTTTGACTGACTATTGAGGGGTGGGGGCATCCAAGAGACTAGTACTGATATCTTCTGGCCCGATGAGGTCTTTCTGGCTGCAACGCAACATGGCAGACAGTGCCACAGTGGGGGTTCAAGAGGAGGGGCCACATGGAAAAGCTGATCCCAAGCTTACTCTCTTGGTCTCTTGTTTGTTGTTGTTGCATTTAGTCAGTCTCACTCTACTCCAGGCTGATCGAGCTTAGGCTGGCCATGAACTCAGAGTAAGCCTCTGACCTCAGCCTCCTAAGTGCTGAAACACAGGTAGGGGCTACTGTGCCTGGCATTCATGCTCTTTAAAAATATTTTAGTAGGGGCTGGAGAGATGGCTCAGAGGATAAGAGCACTGGTTGTACTTCCAAAGATCCTGAGTTCAATTCCCAGCAACCACAGGGTGGCTCACAACCATCTGTAATGTGATCTGATGCCCTCTTCTGGCCTACTGGCTCACATGCAAGCCAAATATTGTATAAATAAATCTTTTTAAAAATGCTTTAGTAGTATAGATTACACATAATAGCAGGTTTCACTGTAGCTTATTAATAAATAGACAGGGTATTTTCATCATCCCCTTACTCTCTCTTCACTCATCACTATCACCAGTCCCTTCCTCTTTGCAACTAGCCCTCCTCTACTTTCAAGTTGTATGTGCTATGTGTGTGGGGAGAGACCAGGAGCCTGTGCAAGCTCAAAATGAGCCAAAGAATTTCATTAGGGATGCTGATAGGGATGTGGGTGTTGTTTTTTATTTTACAGGAACATTAGAACCTTAACCTGTGGCCACACCATCAACTATTAACTGCATATAAACCCTCAGGGAGGGGTGGGGCCCCAGGTTCACTCTATAAACCAGTCTCTGAGGAACTAGCCATGCAAGCCCAGCATTAATCCCTCTTCCGTATAGCAGCCCCAATGGCTCATTGCCCTCAGTAGACCTGTCCTTCTAAAGGTCCACTAGGGGCTAGAGGTGTAGGCCTGTAGAAGAGTATACAAATACTATGCAGGAGGTCCTGGGTTCAATCCCTTGCCCCCAAAAGGTTCCATTGCCACACACAGGAAGGACTAAGCTGTCAAGACAGGACAATCCACATACATACCAGAACAATTTCAGATTCCCTATGATCACCTCCCACTTCACACCACTGCTAAAAATGGTGGTTTAAGCCAACTGTGTGCCGTGAGCCTAAGGGCTGGAGCTGCTCAGAAAACTCAGGCCTAGGAGACTGGGCCAGCCTAGGCTAATAAAGTAAGACCAGGACTTAAAACGCCCAAGAAAGGGGCTGGGGAGAAGGCTCAGTGAGTGAAGTGCTGCCACATAAGCTTGAGAACCTGAGCGCAGACACCAGCACTCAGAGTGAAATGGGTGTGGCGGCCTGCTTCTATAATTCCAGTGCTGGGTGGAACTGGGGTACAGAGACAGGCCAACACTGGACACCGAGTGACGTACATGCACCCCTACATATAAACTCTGCAGGGCACAGATCTGGAACTTGAGGAAGGGAGAGAAATTCCTAAATACCATCTCTGGGAGCTCCTGGACACTCACCTTTGGTGTTATCACAACTCCGGAAGACACTTCCCTGGCAAAGGTGGGCAGAGAGATGGATGATCCCTAGAGCTTACTGGTCCCCTAGCTTAGCCGATTCTGGGAGCTCCAGGTTCCATGAGAGACCCTGACTCAAAAAATAAGGCTGAAGACCAGGGCCGTTGGCACACACCTTTGATCCCAACACTCTTGAGTTTGAGGCCAGCCTGGTTGACATAGCTAGTTCCAGGACATCCAGGACTCTACAGAGAAACCCTGTCTCTAAAAACATACATAAATAAGTAAGGTGGTGAGTGATCAAGGATGTTGACCTTTGGCTAGGGGCCACATTACCCATATCACTACTTCCCACATTCAAGCAAAAAACAAAACAAAACAAACAAACAAAAACCTGAGCATGGTGGCTTAAGCCTATAATCCAGCTGGAAGGCAGAAGCATGAAGTCGTTTGAGAGTTTCTCTGTGTAGCCCTGGTTGTCCTGGAACTCACTCTGTTGCCCAGGCTGGCCTGGACCTCCACCTGCCTCTGTCTCTGGAGTGCTGGGATTAAGGTGTATGTGCCACCGCTGGCCTGCTCAGCAGGACTCTTATTAGCTTGACACATAGTCAGACCATCTTAGGCTACAGAGAAGGGCTGCTCTGTCTCAAAAGGACCCAGATCAAAACAACAAAGACCTAAACAGGACAAGGAGTGCTATTTACTAACAGAACGCCTTCGCCCCCCCTAGAACAGCGTCCCGGGAGCCCAGTAAATGCTCAATAATTTCACTTTACTGAACACACTTCCCTGTTAGCACCTCTTCTACCCTAGGAGGCATTGTGAGTCATAGCTGGCAGGCAAGTGGGGTGAAGTGATCCAGAAATGGGGCCAAGCCTGGGACAGCAGCTTGGGCACCTCCACCACATCTTCCAGGTGAGGAACACCTTGCAAAGAATGTCAAGGAACAGTCTTCTGGGGAGTTGTGCCCTCCAGGATGGATGTGTAGGTATTTGTAGGGATGGTCTCTATGAACTAGAGGGCAGGAATCAGTCTGCCTCTCTCTGCCTGCAGAAGTGTGTGCTGACTTAATGAAGGTGTGGCAGAGGGACCCTGCTGGCATCTCTCTTTACTCCCAGCATGGGCAGGAGAGGTATTTAAAACACACTGTAGCCGGTTGTGGTGGCACACACCTTTAATCCCAGCATTTGGGAGGTAGAGGGCAGGCGGATTGCTGTGAGTTTGAGGCCAGCCTGGTCTACAAAGCGAGTCCTTGACAGCCAAGGCTACACAGAGAAATCCTGTCTGGAAAAACCAAAAAAGAAAAAAAGAAAAGAAAGGAAATGAAAAACCACACACTGTAGAATCAGCACTTTGTAAGTAATTGTAGGAGGTAAGACACTTATCTGGCCTTTACATTGCTTGAAGCAGTGGTCTGCTAGGAACAGAAGTCGACTCCAGTATGCAGAATCCCAGCTACCTTAAAGCTAAGCAAAGGTCTAGGCCAAGGCACCTGTCTCAGGGGGATGTGACCACTGACCACACTGAACTTTAAGACACGTCTTTCCAGCTGGACCAGGAGCATCTCGAGGGTAGACAAAGGATGTGCTGGTGGTATCCTCTGTGCAGGCCAGACCTGGCATGGGGCAGGTGCCGGTGTAAGAATATCATCACCTGAGAGATGCGATTACACTAGACACCTTAGCGGACACTGCAGAATCCATACTAACCCTCGCGTCGCAACCATCAGCAGCCTCCCTTAAAGAATGACAACTCAACCATCCAGATTCCCTGTACTGCACCTCAAGATGCCCTGGCTCACCTTTCTAGCCTACTTTTCTGCTAATTCTCAGAACTAACCCTATCCCCAGGCTCTCCCACACATCTGGAACAACAGCTTTGCCCCACAAGTCACACTTCCTCAAAGCTCTCCATTCTGTTCCCACTCCGCCTAGCAAAGGCCTGCTCTACCTGATCCCCACCTGTGGTCTCTTCCAGCTGCATCTCTGAGAACGGGGTTCCCAGACTTTCACCTATACTCTCTCTTATGCACCCACAAATGAAGGGTCCTGGGGAAGTTGGGTTTGGGGGCTGCCAATCCTGAACGGGCCGCTCACCAGCCATTTGCTTTTCAGCTGTGCCACTGGCTCGCCTTCATCATTCCAGGACAGCAGGGCTCCAAGTCACCCCCCGCGGGCCCACCCACGCTTCAACCTGGAGGCCTTTGACTGCCTGGCCGCGAGCCACGCGGGCCGCCTATGGGAGCAGTTGCGGCAGTTCTGGGCGGACCACTTCTCGCGCCGCTTCTCGCCGCGGAGGCCGCCGCTGCGCCGCATCTCATCCCTGTCCACCTTCTATCTGCTGGACCAACGCACGCGCCAGACCGAGCTGGGGCTGAGCTACGGCGCGCCGCGCACCCGACTGAGCGACATGGCCTTCGTGTTCCGCGGCGGCCGCTGGAGCGCGGAGGTGCAGCGCGCACACGCGCGCACGCCTCTGTCCTCGCCCACCGGCAAGGCCTGGAAGGCGCAGGCGCAGCCGATCAAGAACCAAGTGCTGCTGGAGGAAAACAACTACCTGAAGCTGCAACAAGAACTGCTCATGGATATGCTGACCGAGACCACGGCGCGCATGCATCTCCTGGAAAAGAAGGTGGACAGGGATGCCGACCCCGCGGCCTCGGCGCGCGCCTGGCAGAGGAACATGCGCAAGCCCGAAGATGCGGGCGTGCTTATGATTCAGCCGCGCGCTCTGGAGTCGCGGTGACGCAATAAAACCGTGCATAAAGCCGAGCTGCGTTTGCGCGCTTCGTCTCGCCTCGCCCGGGTGATCTGGTGGTCCATTGGTAGCGGGCAGACCCGGTGCGCCTTTGGTGCGTTGCGTGCGGGCCTGTTGTTCGGGTGCGGGAGTCGGAGAGCATGTGGCGCATGAGCTGGGGAAGCGGTGGTCAGGCTGGGGGTTGTGCTTGGTTTTTTTTCTTGAAACCTTAGATTCTGTTTTCCGGCATTCGCAGGAATAGTTTGCTCTCAGGGTCGTATTTTCTCCTACAGGGAATAAAGGAATCTGTTTGAATCATCTCCCTTAGGGTCCAATTTTCTCTAAGGGGAATAAAGGAATCTGTTTAACCCATTTTAAACAGACAAAACAACAACAGCAATGCTTTGGAAACTGGGTGGCTGGCGGTGGCGCACTTTTTAAATCCCAGCATTTAGGGAACAAAGGCAAGTTGA
The DNA here is from genome assembly GCF_903995435.1 of Acomys russatus. NCBI lineage: Eukaryota > Metazoa > Chordata > Mammalia > Rodentia > Muridae > Acomys > Acomys russatus. The sequence goes on from NC_067161.1 coordinate 31,639,916, forward strand.
GTTCAAAAGAGGCCAGTCCAGCCGGGCATAGTGTCTCAAGCCTTTAATCCCAGCACTTGGGAGGCAGAGGCACGCAAATCGCTGTGAGTTCGAGGCCAGCCTGGTCTACAAAACGAGTCTAGGATAGCCAAGGCTACACATAGAAACCCAGTCTCGAAAAGACCAAAAACAAAGAAAAAATAAAAAGAGACAAGCCAGGTCTACAGAGTGAGTTCCAAGACAGCCAGTGCTACACAGAGAAACCTTGTCTGGAAAAACTAAAACAAAAAACTACAAATGCATTGGGGCAGCACAATCTCACATATCCATGTGGCATAATTACACACACAGACACATATAAATATACTGGGGTTATATATATACTGGGGATGGATATATATATTGGGGTTAGATATATACATTACCAACTGGATATGGTGGCACACGCCTAAAATCCCAGCCCTTAGGGAGGCAGAGGCAGGCAGAACACTGTGAGTCTGAGGCCAGCCTGGTCTACAAAGTGAGTCCAGAATAGCTAAGGCTACACAGAGAAACCCTGTCTTGAAAAACCAGAGGAGGGGATGCACCACCACACCCAGCAGCAAACAGCCACGCACACTCGTTTCTAATACACTGGAGGTGGTTGTGGAAACGCTGAGACACATAGGGGAGGCTGAGTCACAGCAAGGGGTATTTGATTCTTTGGAAGGCTCTTGTCTAGGGACCAAATGCACGTCCCTTGTAGGAAAATCCCACAGCGGGTGGTGAGCTCAAAGCAGAGGTCATGAGACCAGAGCCTTTACCTACATCTCAGATTAGTAGAGCGAGGAGCCAGGCAAAAAATGGCTAGTGGTAAAATGTTACTGGTTTGCACCTGTAATTTCATGTAGCACTTGGGAATCTGAGGCAGGAGGACTGTTTCAAGTTCAAGACTAGACAAGGCCTACATAGTTGCAGTAAGTCCTTGCTTCAAATACGTACATGCATACAGGAGCTCCAAACTAACCAAGCAAAAAGGAAACTCAGAATGGATTGAGGACCCCTTCTCTGAAATACCTACGACCAGAAGTATATCAGATTTTATTGTTTTGTATTTTGTGAAATTTTTGTTTTGTGTTTTGCCTACATGTATGTATGTGCACCATATAATTGTCTCATGCCCTCTGAGGTTAGAAGAGGTCATCAGAACCCCTGGAACTGGAGGTAAGGATGGTTGGGGGCCACCTGAGAACTGAACCCAGGTCCTCTGTAAAAGCAACAAGCTCAACCACTGAGTCCTTCCTCCAGCCATGTATTAGAGTCATTTTTAATTTATAGTCATTTGCATATGCATAATATGGTATCTTAGAGGACCCAAGCCTTAACAAGAACTTAGTTTTATTTTATGCACACTTTACACATGTAGCCTGAGGTAATTTGTTTAGTGTGTATGGCATTTTCTCTACACTTATGTCTGTGCATCACATGCGTGCAGACCCTGTGGAAGCCAGAAAAGGGTAAAGTTACATGGGTTATGAGTCTTCCTGTGGGCTCTGGGGATCAAACAAGATTCACTGGGCCATTACTACAGCCCCTAATTATTTATTTTTTTCTTAAAACAGGGTCTATGCCAGGCGTGATACTGCATGCCTTCAATCCCAGCACTCGGGAGGCGGAGGCAGGTGGGTCTCCATGAGCTCGAGGCCAGCCTGATCTACAAAGACAATCCAGGACATTCAGGGCTCTGTTACACAGAGAAACCCTGCCTTGAAAAACCAAAACCAAGCAACCAACCACACAACAACAGCAAAACACATTCTCACTAAGTAGCCTTCTCATTTTTTGTTAGAATCATGGCAATCTTTCCGTCCCAGTCTCCTAAGTGCTAAGACTATAGGTGTGCACCATGACAACACCTGATTTAAGACATCCCAGGGATCAGACTCGGGGCTTCACCCATGCTAGGTAAGCACTCTGACCACTGAGCCCCAACAGTAACTTAAAGGGGGAAAGTTCACAGTTTCCGAGGTTTCAGCCTTAGTCTCTGGCCCCTTTGATTGCACAGTATAACATGGTGAGAACACCTGGAGGAACAGATCTGTTCAGAGGCAGGAAGGCAGAGAAGACGGGTCCAACGTCCCCTCAGGGACAGGTAGTTAGTGACCACCTGCCTTCTTCCAGATCCCACTTCCCAAAGACGCCTCCATCTCCCGAGGACGTGCAGGTTTATAGTCTTTCCGTCTTTCAGGGAAGCTCCTTAAACTGGAGGGTAAATGACTCAAAATAGCTTCAGGAAGTCCCTGAAACAGAGCAGATGGACTAAGCCCATCCCTGGCAGAGTAAAACAGGAAAAGCTGTGAGTCCCTCTCAGGTGAATAAAAACTGACTCTCAGAGAGTTAAGTTGCCAAGACTCAGACAAGCTGAGCTTCAGAGAAGACTCTCCGAGGAGGAAAGCTTCCAAGAGTGTGAGTCCAGACCAGCTGTCTGGAGAAAGCAGAACCCAGCCAAGCCGCCTGGAAGAGGTTGAGACCAACCAAGGCACCTGGAATAGCTACAATCCAACTTGTGGAGCTGCCTGCAGGCTGTGCAGTGTGCTCCGGGGCCCTGGTTTTTTGAGCCATCATTCATGCCGGGTGGGCTTTGGTGATTCAGCTGTCTTTGAGTCATTTCTGCCCATTAGTAATCCCTCACCCATATTCCTGTAAGTAACCATATCATTGGTTCCACCAAATTGGGCTTTGGTGATAATAGCCATACATTGGCCTCTCACAAGTTCCCTAAATGGGATGAGTAGATGTGTGTTGCATCCTCACCTAAGAAAAGTCTTGCTACACAACGAGCATGTAGGCCTTTGGGGGTTATTTCAGAACGAAAACATGAAAGTGCAGAATTTTGTACTCGTGAGATCATTTTAGATTTTGGAGTGTTCTGGATTTCAGATTTTCAGGTTAGACTGTTTAACAAAACACAAGAAACAGGAGCAAACAATTTTTTTTATTTATTTATTTTTTGGTTTTTCGAGACAGGGTTTCTCTCTGTAGCCTTGGCCATCCTGGACTCACTTTGTAGACCAGGCTGGCCTCGAACTCACAGCGATCCGCCTGTGTATGCCTCCCGAGTGCTAGGATTAAAGGCGTGCGCCACCACGCCCGGCTGCAAATGTAATTTTTTTTAACTTTAGTTTTTCTTTTTCTGTCTTCCTTCCCCCCCGCCCCCGACAGGGTTTCTTTGTGTAGCCTTGGCTGTCCTGGACTCCCTTTGTAGACCAGGCTGGCCTTGAACTCACGGAAGTCGCCTGCCTCTGCCTCCCGAGTGCTGGGATTAAAAGTGTGTGCTGCCACATCTGGCTTGCAAATGTTATTTTAAAAATTATTTAGCTGGGAGGTTGTGGGAAAGCCTGTAATCCCAACACTTACAAAGTGAGTTTCAGGACAGTCAGAGCTATACAGAGAAACCCTGACTCAAAAATAAACAAACAAACCAAAACAAAACAAATAAAAATAAAAATTAGGCCAGGTACAGTAGTACACGTCTGTAATCCCAGCACTCGGGGAGGCAGAGGCATGTGGATCCCTGTGATTTTGAGGCCAGCCTGGTCTACAAATTGAGTCTAGGACAGCCAACCTTACACAGAGAAAACCCGTTTCAAAAAACAAAACAAAAACAAAAACAAAAAAGAGAGAGAGAGAAAAGAAAAAAAGAAGTTACAGATGATTGTGAATTACTGTCTGTGCTGGCAACTGAACCTGGATCCTCTGCAAGAACAGCAAGTGATCTTAGCCCCCAAGTAATCTCTCCAGCCTACGATTTACTGGTTGATTGATTTGATTTTTGAGACAGGGCTTCACTAGGTGACCCTGGCTGTCCTATGTAGAACAGGCTGTCCTGGAACTCAGAGATCTGCTTGCCTCTGCTTCCTGAGTGCTGAGATGAAAAGTGTTCAACACTATGCTTAATTCAGCTCATCTTTCTTTCTTTTTTTGGGGGGGGGGAGGGTGTTTCGAGACAGGGTCTCTCTGTGTTAGCCTTGGCTGTCCTGGACTCGTTTTTGTAGACCACGCTGGCCTCAGACTCACAGAGCTCCACCTGCCTCTGCCTCCTGAGTGCTGGCATAAAAGTGTGCGCCACCACACCCAGTCCCATTCGATCTTTCTTAACTCTCTCACAAATTCGGTACTAATTGGCTCAGCAGGATGCCCAATTCCTTCAGTCATACTGATCCTTCCTCTGCTGTCCTGATATTCTTGGGGCTGTAAACTGGCAAAAACCAAGTGCTAGCAGCTGCTTCAAGCCTTCCTAGACATGGTGAATTGAATGTACCTTTGGGTTTTTGGGGGGGTGGTGAGACAGGGTTTCTCTGTGTCATCCTGGCTGTCCTGGTCTCACTTTGTAGGCCTGCCTCTGCATCCCGAGTGCTGGGATTACAGGTATGAGCCACTGAGCCCCTCTTGAATACACCTTTGAACTATGAGGCAAAATAAATGAGTAAATATGTAATTGAGTGCAAGGTTTAATTAAGGAAAAATGGACAGCTTTGGAGTCAGAGTGTGGCAACTGTTATACACGATTGTGAATAGACGCCAAATTATACAGTCCCAATTGTCCCATCTCTAGGACTGCATAAACTAAAAAGGGCACAGTGCGTCCACCTGTAATTCCAGAACTCAGAGGTGCAGACAAGACAATTAGAAGTTAAGCCATTCTTGACTTTGTGTACTTGAGGGCAGCCTGGGCTACATGAAACTCTGCCTGAAAACCAAAACAAATACAAATAAGTAAAATCGGTGATGGTAAGAGGGCAAGCTCACTTGGTAGGATATTTGTCTATAATGTGCAAAGCCCTAAGGCTGACCCCCAACACTGCATGGACTGGGCAGTGTTAAACTTCTATAACCCCAGCACTAGAGGGGTGGAAGCTGAAGGAACAGAAGTTCAAGGTTATCCTCAGCTAAATAGCAAGTTCTGGTCTAGTTTGAGATACATTAGATCTTGTATGGTGGGTGGGCGGAGCCATCTAGAGACAGCACTCTTTTTTTTTTGTTTTTTTGTTTTTTTTGTTTTTCGAGACAGAGTTTCTCTGTGTAGCCTTGGACATCCTGGACTCACTTTGTAGACCAGTCTGGCCTCGAACTCACAGCGATCCGCCTGCCTCTGCCTCCCGAGTGCTGGGATTAAAGGCGTGCGCCACCACACCTGGCTGAGACAGCACTCTTAAGTAAGAAATTTGAGAAAATCTAGCCAACGTATGCAGAGCTGTACTGTGTGTATCACTGCATTAGTGATTACTGTATTAACCAGTATGACTGTATATTTTACTGTATTAGCCATACTAATCACTACATAGCTATGACCAAACTGCTTGACTACAGACTAAAGGACCTGGCCCGGCATCTGGAGGGAAGGCAGGCCCCACAGGCTGGTAAAGGCCCAGGCCGACCAACTCAGCTACCGTCCATGCCCAGATCTGGCACGGTGAGTTGGTTCACCCCAGCATCTACTCCATCTATGAGCTGCCGGAGCTTGTGAAGGAGCTGGTCCTGTAGAACCGGAGGCACAGGATCACTCTGACTCTGGGTAACAGCAGGACATCTGAGAGGAGACTTGGTGATGGTCCAGCATTGATGGTGTGTCAGAAACCAGAAACCTTGAGCCAGACCAATGACTCATTGCAACCGACATTTGCATGTAAAGGTGTTTGGGGGAAAAGAATATTGTGTGACACACAGCAGTTTCCAATGCCACTACAATGACTGAATATGTTATGGAGAAGTGGGAAAGATGGAGGAACGAGGGCTGGAGAGATAGCTCAGAGGTTAAGAGCACTGACTGCTCTTCCAGAGGTTCTTAGTTCAATTCCCAGCAACTACATGGTGGCTCACAACTATAATGTGATCTGATGCCCTCTTCTGGCATGCAGGTGTATATGCAGACAGAGCTCTGTCTGTATACATAATAAAATAAATCAAAAAGAAAGAAAGATAGAGGAACAAGCAGTGCATGCTGGGTTGTGGAGAGAGGCAGAACTAGAGACTCGACAACTGTGACAAGTATGAGAGAAAGAGGAACATCTTGTTGCCCAGTAGGGTCGGCTGGGTTATGTGCAGCAGTTTGGAGTTTGAGTGGATTCAGTCCCGGAACACGCTGCCCAGCTGCACAATTGCCCGGGTTCTGAGCAGCAACAGGATGTCCAAGATGAAGAAAGGTTCATTCTCTGGATTGGACCTCCTAGAAAGACCTCCATGGTCAATGCTGCCCCCTAGAGGCCATGCTGTTATCAGTGGTCCGTAAGGCTGTCCCAAGCCTTGTGGATGTTGTGGTTTGTGCCACTGCCTGAAGCCATGCCATATCCGTGGTCCGCGCTGCTGTTGAAGGGCAAATTTGGGCCTGTGTTCCTACCGCAGCCAGGGTCTGTGTTGATGTCCGAGGCCCTTTCTACCACTAAGGGCAATGCGGTTTTCCATGCCATCCCCTGAAGCCATGTTGATGTCCCTGGGCGGTGCTGCTGCTGGGGACCAAGCCGAGTCCTTGGTATACATACATATACACATGTGATACATGCACGATGATAAGTTTTAAAACACAAAACAGTTTCTGGGTTCTGGTGCACACACCCTTAGCCCTAACACTCAGGAGGCAGAAGTAGAGGCTCTCTGTAATTTCCAGGTCAGCCGGAAGAGAAACACATTGAGACGTTGTCTCAAACAAACAAACAAACAAACAAGGGTCAGGAGAGATGCTTCCACAATTTAGAGCACTGGCTGTTCCATTCCCAGCACCAGCATTGCTGCTCATCACCATCTATGGCTCCAGTCCTAGGGGATCCAATGCCTTCTTCTGGCTTCTGGAGGCGCTAGGCATGCAATGGTGTACAGATAGATATGCAGGCAAACCACTCATACATGTAAATTAAAATATTTTTTAAAAGCTGGGTGTGGTGGTGCACGCCTGTAATCCCAGCACTCCGGAGGCAGGTGGATCTACAAAGGGAGTCCAGGACAGACAAGGCTACACAGAGAAACTCTGTCTTGGGGGAAATATATACATATAATTTATGTTTATATATTTATATATTATGTATTTTAAAATACACACAAAGAAGAGAAAAGGGTTAAAAACAGGGTGTAGCTCAGTTTGTAGAGGAGTTAGCTGCCTGGCATACCTGAAGCCCTGCGCTGGATCAGCAGCACAGCTCAAAAATGGCGTGGGTGGGGTGGTGTATGTACGGAATTCCCATACTAGGGAAGCTAGGATGGGTTAGAGTCTGAAGCTCAGGGCCCAGCTCCCTGGGAGTCAGGACAGTCCGTGAGATCGCACAGACCGAGGTTCTCAAAATGGGTTTATGTCATCTATATTTTAGTCTCTATTTTATTTTTAAATCTAAAGAATATTAGCCCTCAATACCTTTTAAACACAGCTTGAGATTTAACTACAGGGAGACCTTGCCTGAGGCATTAGGAAGCCAGGACCAGTTTCCGTAACATTCACTATTAGTTGGGGGGGGGGGAGGGGGGTGTAGCTCACAGCACTTGGCAAGGCTCTGGGTGCCATTCCGAATACCACAGAAACAAAAAAACGTATACCTCAAAAAACAAATACTTCGGAGCCGGGCGCTGTGGCGCACGCCTTTAATCCCAGCACTCGGGAGGTAGAGGCAGGTGGATCACTGTGAGTTCGAGGCCAGCCTGGTCTACAAAGTGAGTCCAGGATGTCTCGGAAAAACAAAACAAAAACCAAATAATTCGGAACAAAGACTTCTTTTTCTAAGAAATGCGCCAGGCGAACTGAAGAGGGCGCAGAACCGCAGCCCCTGAGTGCAGGGGGCAAGCTCATGGGCGGAGCTGTGAGAGGTCTTCCTTCCCCACCGATTCTCATTGCCTAGTTTAAAATGGTTGCCAAGCCATCGCCTGCCGTTGGGAGAGCCACCATGCTTAAAGCAAGGAGGTAGGCGGCAAGGCGAGCCCCATAGGAACCCACCTAGCTATCCCGCTGCCCCCAGGTCACGGCAGCTTTGGGAAACTGTCTTCTGATCAGGCCAGCTGCGGGAAAAGGGAGCTCCACGCCCCGGCGTTCTGCAGCTCTTTTAATATTATTTTAGCCTTGCTGAGGAATGAGATCCATGACAAATGCTCCCCGACTGAGCTGACCCCCCCCCCGTCCTTTTTGCCGCAACGCTCTGACAATCCTTAATAACTTTGAACTTTAAAGTCCATCTCAACATCTGTCTAATTTTTAAATTTTGTTTTTTCAAAACAGGGTTTCCCTGTGTAGCCCTGGCTGTCCTGGACTAGCTTTGTAGACCAGGCTGGCCTCGAACTCACAGTGATCCATCTGCCTCTGCCTACTGAGTGCTGGGATTAAAGGGGTGTGCCACCACGCCCGGCTTCTAATTTTTATTTTTTTGCGTTATTGGTACTTTGCCTGCATGTACGCATGTATGTTGAATCCCCTGGAGCTGGAGTTACAGACAGTTGGGAGCTGCCATGTGAGTGCTGAGAATTAAACCCAGATGCCCTGGAAGAGAAGCCATGCTCTTAACTGCTAAGCTCTCTCTCCAGCCCCCACCCCTATCTGTTTTTTGAGACAGGGTCTCCCTATGTCCCCCTGAAACTATAAATGGTCTAAAAGTCGTTCTTCACCAGGCTGCTCTCAAACTTGTGATCCTCCTGCCTCTGCCTCCAGAGGGCTAGGACTATTGGCTAAATATTTAGATGCGTAAGTAACTGAGTGTTCAGCATTACTGCAATTACAAATACTGAGAAGAGGGCTAGAGAGATGGCTCAGAGGTTAAGAGCACTGGCTGCTCTTCCAAAGGTCCTGAGTTCAATTCCCAGAAACTACATGATGGCTCACAATCATCTATGAGATCTGATGCCCTCTTCTGGCCTGTGTTATGTGCAAGCTGAACACTGTATCTATAAAAAATAAATAAATCATAAAAAAAATTACTTAGAAGAAGAAAGGAAATCCCAGGGGTAGTGGTGGCACACACCTTTAATCCTTGCACTTGGGAGGCAGAAGCAGGTGGGTCTTTGTGAGGTCAGCCTGGTCTACCTAGTGAGATCCAGAAAAGCCAGGGCTACACAGAGAAATACTGTCCAAAAACCAAACCAACAGCGCCAGGCGGTGGTGGCATATGCCTTTAATCCCAGCACTTGGGAGGCAGAGGAAGGCAGATCTCCATAAATCCGAGGCCAGCTTGCACTACAGAGAGAGTTCCAGGACAGCTAGAGCTGTTACACAGAGAAACCCTGTCTCAAAAAAGCAACAAAAAGCCGGGCGGTGGTGGTGCACGCCTTTAATCCCAGCACTTGGGAGCAGAGGCAGGGGGATCACTGTGAGTTTGAGGCCAGTCTGGTCTACAAAGTGAGTCCAGGACAGCCAAGGATAGACAGAGAAACCTTGTCTCAAAAAACCAAACAAAACCAAAAAGCAACAAAAAACCAAAAAACAAACAAAAAAACCCAAACAAACAAAAACAAACCAAAAGTCTATGAGAACATTTTAAAATACCTGTTTAGTACACACACACATATACACACACATAGTGTGTTTGTGTGTGTAATTGTACATATTTCAGAAATCTGAGTACTATGGCCCACTTGGCTTTGAAGTTTCAAAAGCCCATACTGTTAGGTGTGATGACAAATATCTTTAATCCCAGCACTCTCTAAAGCAAACTGAATTTTAAAATATTTTCTCATGTAATTAATAGAATCAAAATGTATTAAACGTGCATTTTTAGTACCTTCAGCTTTGCATGGTTTTTCCCCTCCAGACAGGGTCTCTCTGTGTAGCCCTTGCTCATTCTGTAGACTGGGCTGGCCTCTAATTCCCAAAGATCCACCCGCCTCTGCCTCCTGAGTGCTGGGATTAAAAGCCTGTGTCATCACTGCCGGTGCATCAATGTTATTGTGTTCCAAATTGCCAGACATTAACTTTAACATTTATTGAAGATTCTTTTTATTCTGGTAGGAAATAATACCTTAATGGGTGATGATTTTTTGGGGGTTTGTTTGGGTTTTCGAAACAGTGTTTCTCTGTGTAGTCCTAGCTGTGCTGGACTTCCTTTTGTAGACAAGGCTGGCCTGGAACTCAAGAGATCCGCCTGCCTCTGGCTCCCACCTGGGATTAAAGGTGTGAGTCACCAGGCCCGGCTGATTTTTTTGTTTTTTTGAGACAGGATTTCTCTGGGTACCCTTGGCTGTCCTGGATTTGCTTTGTAGACCAGGCTGGCCTTGAACTCACAGTGAACTCACAGAGGCAGCCTGCCTCTGGCTCCCACCTGGGATTAAAGGTGTGAGTCACCAGGCCCGGCTGATTTTTTTGGTTTTTTGAGACAGGATTTCTCTGGGTACCCTTGGCTGTCCTGGATTTGCTTTGTAGACCAGGCTGGCCTTGAACTCACAGTGAACTCACAGAGGCAGCCTGCCTCTGCCTCCCCGAGTGCTGACTCTGGGCTGGGTGATGAACTCTAAGCCACTTCTTGGACCTGTCTCTAGACTGTTGCATTAAATAGTCAATGCACCAGTATCATATGCTTAGAGGTGTAATAGAACATCTACTTAGTTTTACATGGCTGATCTGAAAATTACAACATACACAGGGCTGGCCATGAACTCACACTGAAAATTACAACATACACAGGGCTGGCCATGAACTCACAGAGCATACCACAGCGTTCTGAATGTCGGGATTAAATTTATGATCAACATAGTAGCTGAGCATGATTCTGAACTTCTGATCCATCTTCTTCCACCTCATGAGTTCAGGGATTATATGCACCTGGCTTAGAATATACCAATTCTTCCAACAGGTGTGGTGGAGTGCACCTGTAATCCCAGCACTAGGGACACAGAGGAAGGTGGATCTCTGTGAGTTTATGGCCAGCCTGGTCTACAAAGTGCGCTCCAGGGCAGCCAGGGCTACACAGAGAAACCCTGCCTTGAATGAGAAACAAACAAACCACCAAGGATAAAGCAGTTCTATCAACTCTAAGATGCCATTAGCTTTAGGACTAATATTAGTTTACATCTCAATATGAGGAAACCTGATATGCAATCTCCGACAGGCCATTCCTTTTAAGCTATATTCATGCTTTGGATAAGCCCCACTGGAAACAAATGTGTTTTACAACTGCTGAAAAACGTTTTCATGTCTGGATAGGAAAGAGTTTTCAGGGTTTGGTTTGGTTTTTCCACATAAACCCCTTTAAAAATATGTATCAGGCCAGGCATGGCAGCGCATGCCTTTAATCCCAGGACTGGAGAGGTACAGGCAGTCAAATTTGAGAAATCTTTCCAGAGCCTCATGTAAACCTTTTATAAGTAGACTATTCAGAGATTAAATTGTCTGTCACATTTACAGATAAATTCATCTTCGGGCTGGAGAGATGGCTCAGTAGTTAAGGGCGCTGCCTGCTCTTCCAGAGGTCCTGAGTTCAATTCCCAGCAACCACATGGTGGCTCACAACCATCTATAATGTTATCTCATGCCCTCTTCCTTGGGTAAAGCACTCATATACAATAAATAAATCTTTAAAATATTCATCTTGTTGTAACCTGCTTAAACTCTATAGCCCCTCCACTGAGACCTACTTTAATTCCTAGCATAACGGTGGCTCCTCTGCTAACACCTGCTGTTACCTTTTTTTGTTTTTTGTTTTTTTTTTGGTTTTTCGAGACAGGGTTTCTCTGTGTAGCCTTGGCCATCCTGGACTCACTTTGTAGACCAGGCTGGCTTCGAACTCACAGCGATCCACCTGCCTCTGCCTCCCAAGTGCTGGGATTAAAGGCGTGCGCCACCACGCCCGGCTGCACCTGCTGTTACTTTTATAATATCAGAAGCCATTTTGTCTCCATATCTCCATTTTGATCATAAAGTGAGATTACGTTCCGGTTCTCGGGCTCTGCCTGCCTGGGAGCTTCAACAGCCTTTTACTTGCAATTCAATGCCTGTTCAACAGTCTTCCTGAATTACTGATGTATGTTCTACGTAAGCAAAACCACAGTGCCCTGCTATGTCCCCTCCTCCTGAAGTGGTGGGGAACTGGAAGTCTGTGTCTAAGTCAGTTTAATATGCTTTGTGTGGCTACCTGGACGTTGCGCTCAAAACAAAATCAATTCTTCTTGTGTTTAGCTAATCAAAATTATGTAATGCTGCCCTCCCCTTGCTTCCCACCTGGTTATGGTTTTTCTTATTTAAAAAAAGTCCCCCTTAGAAGCAACCAAAATCACAGTTTGGCTCCTGAGTCCACTGTGTCCTTGGCCATGGTCCGTCATGGGGTGTGGTGTTCTAACAAACCATCAGTATCTTACTGAGATTGGTGCTTGAGTGGTTTGTGAGACAATTCTATACTAACAATCTAGGCTCACGCGGGGCGGTAGCGGCCCACGCCTTTAATCCCAGCACTTAGGAGGCAGAGGCAGGTAGATCACTTTGAGTTTGAGGCCAGCCTGGTCTACAAAGTGAGTCCAGGACAGCCAAGGATACACAAGGAAACCCTGTCTCAAAAACCCCCCAAAACCAAAAAAACAATCTAGGCTCAAGCGGAGCATGGTGGCACACACCTTTAATCCCAGCTCTCAGGAGGCAGAGGCAGGTGGATCCCTGTGAGTTCAAGGCCAACCTGGTCGATAAAGGGAGTCCAAGACAGCCAGGGCTACACAGAGAAACCATGTCTCAAAAAAAAAAAAAAAAAATCTATAATCAAATGATAACAACAAAGCTACCGCTGCCTTGAGAAATGCAAGCCGCACGTGGATTTTACACCCAGACGCAGAGGACAGCAGGCACACTACCCTTTGGACATGTGGATTAGGGAGAGAGCAGCCAACGTGAAGTGTGTGCAGCACCATCTGACCCCTCATCATTCTGCTGCAGAGCCTACGCATCACCCTACCCCTCTGTCAGGCCAACAGCATCACTTATATAGGGCAACCGTCAATACGTATAGAACAGTATCAGGAGGACAGGAGAGGGAAGGTCCATAGGCAATCTTACTACTTCCGGAACACAGCAACAGCAACTGGGGAGATGGCTCTGCCTGTAAAGGCACTTTTCTCAAGCCCCCAAACCTGAGTTTAAGCCTTCACTCTGAAAGCTTGCTTATCAAATTTAAATTCTGAAATATCTTCTGCTGCTTAGTCTGCTTTTCTTCTAAGGAGCTCCTTAAAGCAATATGTAAGAAGCACCCAAGAGCCAGCTGTGGTACCTCAATCCTGTAATTCCAGCATTCCAGAGACTGAGGGAGAAGAATGTTTGTGGACAAAAGGCTAGCCTGGGATATGGCCGAGGTTAACCTGGGATACAGAGAATCTGGCTCAAACAAAGGAGAAAGCAGTAAAGAAAAAAGGATGGCAAGAAAAGCAGATCTTTGTGAGTTCAAGGCCATCCTGGTCTACATAGTAAATTCTAGATGAGACAGGAAATATAGTAAGACACTGTCTAAAAAGAAAAAAGAAAGATGGACTCACTAAGTAGACCAGACTGCCCTCAGACTCACACTGAGATAGTCTGCTCTGCTGGGATTAAAGACATACACAAACCCAAGAAGAGACTTGATACCCTATGAGCATATAAAGGGGGAGGAAGTCCCCCTTAGTCACAGTCATAGGGGAGGGGAGTAGGGAAAAATGGGAGGGAGGGAGGATACAAGGGAGGGGATAACCATTGAGATGCAATATGAATAAATTAATTTTAAAAAGACATACACAAATGTGCCTAGCCCAGAAACTAAACTTTCTATGTGAGAAAGCTTTGTGTTGGATGATTTACATAAAGGGGAATGGCTATATCATAAAATTTACTTAGTGATCAGATGCAGATAATTACCATTTTCCCAGTATTAAATTAGTAAAGATTAAAGGAAAGGCACTGTGTTAGTCAACTTTGATTTAGGTACCTGGAACCCTCATATACAAGAGGCTCTTCAAACTCTTTCACTATTACAAGTTGTAAAAATTCTCAGATCCGCTGGGCAGCGGTGGTGGACACCTTTAATCCCAGCACTCAGGAGGCAGAGGCAGGCAGATTTTTTGTATGTGTGGTTTTTTGAGACAGGGTTTCTTTGTGTAGGATTGGCTGTCCTGGACTCACTTTGTAGACCAGGATGGCCTTGAACTCAGTGATCCACCTGCCTCTGCCTCCCACGTGCTGGGATTAAAGGCTTGCACCACCACGCCCGGCTTTGTTTTTTTGTTTTTCAAGACAAGGTTTCTCTGTGTAGCCTTGGCTGTCCTAGACTTGCTTTGTAGACCTGGCTGGCCTTGAACTCACAGTAATCCACCTGCCTCTGCCTCCCGAGTGTTGGGATTAAAGGCGTGTGCCACCATGCCCGGCTAAGGAAAGAATTTTTATCTATGATTCTCCCAACCCAGTAGCTGGGACTATAGGCACACAACTGTGCAAAGTGAAAATGATTAAAAAACAACAAATGGTGTGTGTGTGTGTGTCAAGATGGAGTTCAGTGGAAGGGTGGGTGTGCTCACAGCCTCTCTAGTATGCATCGCTTCCCCACCCCCAATACATCTAATCATAAACCAATGATCATAGGTCATCTACTAACACTAGAGCCCTCAAATTGCTGTGAATTGACTAAAGAAGAGTCCTTTCCTGGTAATCTATTTGTCTTAAGACACGGTTTCAGTCGGGCACGGTGGCACACACCTGTAAACCCAGCACTAGGGAGTCAGGTGGGATATCTGTAAGTTCGAGGCCAGCCTAGCCTCGTGTACAAAGTGAGTCCAGGACCACCAAGGCTACATAGAGAGACCCTGTCTCGAAAACCAAAACCAAAAGACAGGGTTTCACGACATATGCAGGAAATGTACACGGCATCCCACCACTAAGATTTTTCCTGATTTCTTTTTCCCCCCAGTTTCAAAGTGTCGTTTTAGAAAAGAGGATCCATCCACTCAGGGGCATGAGGAGCTGTGTCCAGAGACCCGGCAGTAAGGTTGAGAAAGGGCCCTGTTTACCCACCTTCACTCACACCCCCAGTCACGGGCAGGAGACTTGTAGTTAATCAGTTCTTCAGGCTTTAACCACAGACAGATCGGTCTCTTTCTCAGCACTTTCCATTGAATCACTGCCAGGAATGATGTTCCTGCCAGTTCGAATGCAGAAATCCCCCGGAATGGTGCCTGGCTTAGAATCGGCTCCATTGGTTTACCCCGCATCATTCAGCCTGTTTTCACCACATTGAGCCCATCCCTGAGCATGGCCACTACAGGCCCTGAGTCCACCAGCCTCGGGAAGAAAGGACGGTCCTTCAGGTCAATGTAGTGCTGCTTTCAGAAGCCTGACAGAACTTCATGGCCACCAGGCAGAACCCCTTCCGCTCGAATCACTCGGTGATCTCACCCACCAGGCTGCGCTGAGTGCCATCTGCCTGATGGTGATGAAGGTATGTTAGAGGCCGGCTATGGTGCGAAGGTCTGCAGGCCGGCTGGGGTCAACCATGAACTACGCGAGAAAACACACTAGAGCGACCACCAGCCAGTGTGGAATACGGACTTTGTTGTTGTTGTTTTGTTTTTTGAGACAGAGTTCTGTGTAGCCTTGGCTGTCCTGGACTCACTTTGTAGACCAGGCTGGCCTCAAACTCACAGAGATCTTTCTGCCTCTGCCTCCCGGGTGCTGGGCTTACAGGCGTGCGCCACCACGCCGGGCCTTCCTGACTCGTTGAGACAGGCTCTCATTAAATTTCCCAGGCTGGCACGAACACAGTCTGTTGCCGTCCTGGGCTGGGCTTGTGTTCTTGCTTTTCACCGATCTCCTGGCTGGAAGACTCGGAGGTCTCACTTTTCGGTGATCTTAGCTACTGTTTCCTATCTCCTCTAGATCCACTGCAGGTGAGGTCATGCACAGTTACTCTTCCTGCCTGCTTCATCTGAGTTTCCTTTACACCTTAAGTTTCACGTTACACAGCTCCTGTGGCTCTCTTGCTGAAAGCCTGTGATGCCTTCCTGAGTATTTAACACCTTCTCGCAGACTTTACAGGGTCGGAGTTCCGGCCCGCCCTCCGTGCACCTTTCCTTTGATAACCCCTCCATTTTTAAATCAAACACTCCAACGCTGGGCTGTGGTGGCGCACGCCTTTAATCCCAGCACTTGGGAGGCAGAGGCAGGCAGATCGCTGGGAGTTAGAGGCCAGCCTGGTCTACAAAGCGAGACCAGGACAGCTAAGGCTACACAGAGAAACCCTGTCTCGAAAAACCTAAAAAAAAAAAAAAAAACAAAAAACAAAAACCAAAAAACCAAAAGCAAACAGTCCAAACTGCATTTAGCCTCCTCAGTATTGCACTTGGGAGGAAAACGTATTTTGCGTGCAACCTCTTGCGATGGCACTCAGAGGCTTACCCATACTGGTACCCACAGTGGTACCCATTGGGGCACCGCCCAACATTCTTATAAATTTCTACCAGGGCTGCCTGAGGTCCGGAGAGACTCGGGGCTTCATCTGTTTTCTGCTGTACTGCTGTAGTTCACTAACTTTACCCCTTGACCATTTTACGTGTACAAGGGGTGACTCTGGGGCCTCCTAGACCGGGGTGTCTTCCACCTGGGAAAGAGGCAGCACGGTGGTCGGGCGCCGCGCTCTGGGGCCGACTCGGACTTGACTCGCGAGGCGCAGCACACAGAGAGCAGTTCTCGTGCGAGGGCCCGCGGCCCTAAGGAGACGAGGGGTTCGCAGAGTGCGAGTTCGTTGGCTAAAGTGGGGTATAGGGTCGGGCGCTGGCCGCCCATGTGGGCCGGGGGCTGAGCCCGCAAAGCGGCAGGTAAGGGGGCCGGCGCCAGGCGCCCCGCGGCGACCGCGGCTTTGGGCTCAGGGGCGGGGCGGCAGCAAGAGGCTCGGGACAACTCCGCTCTTCAGCTCCCACGGGTTCTGGGGGAGAAAGGGCAGGGCCTCCTTTTCCTCGTGCTGTCTTTCAAAACGGACAGGATGGGGGATGAAATGCTGCGGGTTAAGGGTAGAACCACCGCCTCCGCAAACCGCGAACTCTGGCTTACTATCTAGTCACTGCTGGCCGCTCGTTGCCGCCATTCCCCTCCCCCACGCCGGCGGGTAGGTCTGGAGAACGGTTTGAAGGCACACGCCTGCGCATTAAAACGATAAACCGCTGGGACGCCAAAGCGCAATAGCGGCGAAAAGGCGCAGGCGCAGAAAAAAAACAACAACAAAAAAACCTCGGCCGGTTTAAAGAAGGGGAAGGGGGGGGGGGGTTGAGCCCATACGCATGCGTGTGTTAAGCAGACGGCGGGAGAAGGCCCGGGTTTTTCTCATTACGCATGCGTCCTACTTGTTAAGTGACGCCAGTGGGCGGGGCGGGCAACGGGGTGCGCGTGCGCAGAGCTTGTGCGAAGGGCTTTATTTAGGCTGCGCAGGCGCCCGCTAATCATTTCTCTTCAGCCACGCCGAGGCATTGTGTGGAGGTGAGTGGCGGTCTGTCGTGCTTTGTTGCCCGGGCCCTCCACGGACGCCTGTCTTTGCAGCGATTGCTCGTCCCTGAGCCTAGGTTGTAACCCGGGTGGGGTGGGGGGGCCCGATGCGAGCGCAGGCCGCCATTGGGAGCCGCGGGTGTCCCGCCGGCGTGGCAGCGCCGCCTAGGCCTGCAGGCCGCGCCGCTTCTATTGTGTGAGATGCCTGAGGAGGCGGAGCGGAAGCGGCGGCCGCCATTTCCTTGCCTCCACCATGGCTCTGGGCCGGGGTCTTCTTAAGTTGGGGGCCTTAAACACTGGATGCACAGAGCGGTTTTGGGGATCGGGGTCGGGCTAGCCGGGGCCGGGTTGCATGCTTGAGTCTCCAAGGGGTTCGGGTGTCTGCAGAGGCGGGGCTCCCGTCGTGGCGCCCCGACTCCGCAGGGCGCCTTGGAGTGGGAGGGCCGCTTAAAAGTGCCTCTCTCCGTGGCCGTGTTCCTAACCCCCAACCCCGCCCCGGCGCCCCGCAGTCGATTTCGACGCCAGGACCCGGGAAGAGACGATGATGCTGGGCGCAGAAGGCGGAGAGGGCTTCGTGGTGAAGGTCCGGGGCTTGCCCTGGTCCTGCTCGGCGGATGAAGTGCAGCGTTTCTTTTCTGGTGAGTTGAGGCGGGAGTTGTCAGTGGGGCCCGGGGCTGGGCGGGGCCGGGGCGGGGCGGGCCTCACCTCACGGGCGCCCCCTAGCGAGTCGCGGGCACCAGCCGTTCCCCCAGGCTGCTCGCGCCCCCCTGGCCGCTGTTACGCAATGGTAATTGCGAAATCCGGCCCCCCCCCCCTCTTTCTCCCTTTGGGGATGCTGGCAGCCCGGCGGAATTATTTTTTTTCTTCTTTATCTTTTCTGTCTCAAACACCGATCCGTGCCTTCTGGGGTTGTCTTTAAGGAAAATTTAAGTCGGGAAAAATGTTATTTCTCCTCCTTCAGTCTTGAGAAAATTGACGAGCCAGTAGTTGGACAAGTTATTGCAGCGCCACTGGACTTGTGTGAATACTTTGCAAAGTTTATTTTTCCTAATTAAAGATTTTGGTCGTTGAATTCATGCTTTAGATCTAGCTAACTCACGGT
The DNA here is from genome assembly GCF_903995435.1 of Acomys russatus. Classification (NCBI taxonomy): domain Eukaryota; kingdom Metazoa; phylum Chordata; class Mammalia; order Rodentia; family Muridae; genus Acomys; species Acomys russatus. Next base: position 31,658,416 of record NC_067161.1, read on the forward strand.
CTGGCTCCCTTTACAATTGAGAACCCTGAAACCAAGGAAGTTTCCGTCACTGTAGTGTTCCTTTTTTACAACACACAGACTTTCTGAGTAATTTCTACCAGAATCCTGTTCCCACTGTTGTAAGAGAAATTTGTATTTAGAAAAAAAATCGGAAAAAAATTTTTTTTGTTTGGATTTTTCTGTTTTTGTTTTTCAAGACAGGCTTTGTAGGCCAGGCTGGCCTCTGCCTCCATGAGTGCTAGGATAAAAGGGGCGTGTACTACCCCCACACGACTTAAAAGATTTTGTAAAAAGGTATTTGTAGTGTTGACCTTACTATCTGAATTTAACTGTGGTAACAGAAAATGGAACCAAGTATACTGGAAGCAATTGCAGGGGGCAGTTGCCGTCGGAGTTTGACTTGAATTGTGCAACTTGGAGCCTTTAGTTGTTAACATTAATCCCAAATCAGGTGAGTAAAGCTAACATGGTAGCCAAACCAGAAAATGCTGTGAGTTCACTAGGTCCAGATAAATTATTCTGAGACATTGCACTAAGAGATGGTTAGTGGAGACTTAGAGGCAAGGGTGTGGCTTCATTAGAACTGGCTTTGAGCATTGAGTTATCTTGATGGATTAGGAATGTATCCTATATATGAGGTTATGATTTGGTGGTGCATGTGCTTGGTCAGTTTAGTCTTTTTTTTTTTTTTTTTTTGAGACAGGGTTTCTCTGTGTGGCCTTGGCTGTCCTGGACTCACTTCATAGACCATGCTGGCCTTGAACTCACAGATCCACCTACCTCTCTGCCTCCTGAGTGCTGGGATTAAAGGTGTGTGCCACCACTGCCCGGCTGGTCAGTTTAGTTTTTATACGAGATTTTTGTGATTGACTCGAATGCATTTCATCTGTATCATCCAGAGGTAGTTTTAAGTTTTAAATTCTGTATTAACAGTTGTTTTCTTTTCAGACTGCAAAATTCAAAATGGGGCTCAAGGTATTCGTTTCATCTACACCAGAGAAGGCAGACCGAGTGGCGAGGCTTTTGTTGAACTTGAATCAGAAGATGAAGTCAAATTGGCCTTGAAAAAAGACAGAGAAACTATGGGACACAGATATGTTGAAGGTTTGATTTACATTGCCCCAGTAACAGTAAATGCTTAAACATATAGAGGTCTTACCCCTTCTGAATTTTAGGTATTTGACCGCATGGAAATGGTCATCTAAGGGACTTTATGGCAACTCTTCCTAGTCACCTAAAAACCCAGGAAATCTGAACTTTGTTCTCTAACTTAATAGACTAATTCTAAGCACCTCTTTCAGTATTCAAGTCAAACAACGTTGAAATGGATTGGGTGTTGAAGCATACTGGTCCAAATAGTCCTGACACGGCCAATGATGGCTTTGTACGGCTTAGAGGACTCCCTTTTGGATGTAGCAAGGAAGAAATTGTTCAGTTCTTCTCAGGTATGTAGTCCTGTTTGTTGCTGAGCAGTGAGGTATGGCAGCTTCTGGCGACATGATTTAGTATTAGCAGACTTTAAAGTTGAGTAGTTTAGGTACTTAAGTAGGCTGTTGAATATATGTTGTTGAATTCACATTTTCTTCCTGGAGACCTTCAAATAACTTAAGCCCATCTTAAAGGTGGAAATTAGAAGTACTTCCAAAGTGTTAACTTTGCCTATATTTAGTATTGTAGTTCAGAGTAGACCTTTGAGGATTCTACTCAGCCATCTTAACTACCTCATATTGCCGTTTAGCAAAGTACTTCAAGTTACAGGTAAGCTCTTTTAACATTAGATTAGCATGAGTTTAGATTATTATAGTTTATGATACTTGTTGTAATATAACTTATTTTCGGTCACGGGACCAGATATATTTCAACTAGTGTAATTCTCTATGTAAGATTGTTAGGAAAGGAACTTGGTTTAGCTAATATTAGAAATCATGAAAGTGAAATGTAGCAAGTGTAGGTTGAATGCTTGTAGTCTCATGTGAAAACAGTATAGAAAGTATTTTCAAGTTGTTCTGGGCCTAAAGTATTTGAATGTTTTTATGTTGAAGAGCTGATAGAATTGCATGTTTAGCAGAATGTTAAATCTTATATTTTCAATACTATTAATACTTTGGATGTTATAAGCAGAATTAATCAGAAATTCTTTTATGGTTTTTAGCATAGTATGTATTAGAACTTTGACTATAGATTAAAACTTTATGTATCAATTTGTAGTATTTTGTTAGTTTGAAATCAAGTCTGTTTTGTTTTATCTAAATTGGTGAGAATTGAATGCTATCTGTCAACGTTAAATATGAACATAATTTCATATCTTCTAGGAAAAGTGCTTTAAGGCCTTTTTGTAAGCTTGGGAATGTATCCACGGGAAGGATTTTTCATAGACGGAATTTCCAGAAGTGAATCATACTACTGTTAGAGCATATAAGAGTGCATGATTGCTGTGTAGATAGTTATTGTTGAAAGTTTAGTTTGTATGTTTTGTCAATTATGATTCTTCAGTAATGTTTTCAATTTTTATATAAACTGTTTACATGTGTAATTTTAAACTCGAAGTTCCAATAACTAAAAGAATTGAAATATGTGAGGTTAAAAGGTATCTTATTTTACTTAAACTGTTATTTTAATGCTTAATTTTTTAAAAAGTTCTTGTATAATTCTGTTAAATTGCATAGATTAACATGTTTTTAATTGTTGAATTCTTAATGCACCCTCTGGAGTAAAAAGTGTTTTTTTTTTTTTTTTTAAATGTATATACTGTGCCTTGGGTGTGTTAAGAATTGAGTTATACTTTGTAATAGTGGAACTTCTTATTATTTCAATGCATATTCTTAAGAGTATTTGTTGAAAGCATACCATTCACCTAAAGTTAAAATTCTGGTTTATTTAAAGCTATAAGAAGAATCATTTCTGGGCTTGTGATGTTAATATTGCCCCCCTACTGGGGTTATTTGTCCTTGGGTTGAAGGGTTGGAAATCGTGCCAAATGGGATAACATTGCCGGTGGACTTCCAGGGGAGGAGTACGGGGGAGGCCTTCGTGCAGTTTGCTTCACAGGAAATAGCTGAAAAGGCTCTAAAGAAACACAAGGAAAGAATAGGGCACAGGTGGGGATGGATGGTTGGTTGGATATGTCACTTTTCTTATGGTAAACAATTAAATCCATATTCTCTCTGCTTAGGAGGAGGAAACAATCCATTTCCTGTTAGTTAATTGATAACTTAGTATAACTTCTAAATTCGTACTTGTTATGTATTACATTCAAATTAAATTTAGGCTTTAAAATTAACCCTAGTTTATTTGGGCCATCCTTTCAATTTCGTAGGACTCTTAGTTTTATTAGCCCCAATAATAGAGTTGAGAGACTATGGCTTTAAAAAAAATTTAATGCAAATCTGTCTTTAGCTGTAATAACACTTACATAGGAAATTAATATTACCATAAGAAAATGTGATACTTTCTGATCTTGTTTTTAAAGTTGAAATGCAACAAACTTTTTCTTGCTGTATAAATATTCTGCATATGTATTAATAAGCATAGCTTTCAAGAAATTGTCACAAAAGGTTTTCTCTTTGCTTGTGACTATTTTTCATTGAAGCATGCGCTTTTTACCTATGCTGATTTCTACTAAAAGCATAGGCTGGGTATTGGCGAAAGGAAGTGTGTAGTGTGGGCTAGACTGTTGGTGGAGGCTGGCTTTTTAGCCCACTTGCTATACATGCTGCCAAAGGATTTAAAAGAGTTGAAATACTGAAAGTTGAGTGGAATTCTTCCCTCCTAAAAACCCTTTACTTACAATACTCCTCTCTGCCTCTAAGGTTGGGCTCTGCCTCAGAGGAGTTTTTCTTTTTTCTTTTTTTCTATAAAGTTTAAATAGTCTTTTGAGTGAATTTCTGGTCATTGCCTATGCAAATGTAAGAAATCTGGCTTTAAATAATAGTCAGTTTCATGGCTATGACTAAATTGTTTTTCTTGTGTAACTGAGTAACTGTATGACATGAACTAATGTTTTTTCTCCCCTCCCCGTTCCCCTTCCTTTTGGACAATGCTTTAGGTATATTGAAATATTTAAGAGCAGTCGAGCTGAAGTTAGAACTCATTATGATCCACCACGAAAACTTATGGCCATGCAGCGGCCAGGTCCCTATGACAGACCTGGGGCTGGCAGAGGGTATAACAGCATTGGCAGAGGAGCTGGCTTTGAGAGGATGAGGCGTGGTGCTTATGGTGGAGGTGTGTATGTGCAAGATTAAGTTAGTTTGTTTTGTCTAGTGTTTGTGTGTGTATATGTGACTAATTGTACTTTTCCATCTTTCAGGCTATGGAGGCTATGATGATTATAATGGTTATAATGATGGATATGGATTTGGTTCGGATAGATTTGGAAGAGGTAAGGTAAGAATTGAATTTCTCAGTTGAAAGGTACTTACACACTTGTCCATCTAGACCTCAATTATTGTTTTTCAGGAATGTCTGACCACAGATACGGGGATGGTGGTTCTACTTTCCAGAGTACAACGGGACACTGCGTACACATGCGGGGATTACCATACAGAGCTACTGAAAATGACATTTATAATGTAAGTGCTCAAATAAATTTACTTCAGATAATGCAGAACAGCAGTAAAAATACGGGTGATTATATTAAAAATTATTTCTGAAATAACTTGTAAACTTGTTTTAGTTTTTTTCACCACTCAACCCTGTGAGAGTACACATTGAGATTGGACCTGATGGCAGAGTAACTGGTGAAGCAGATGTTGAGTTTGCAACCCATGAAGATGCTGTTGCAGCTATGTCAAAAGACAAAGCAAATATGCGTAAGTGTAATTATAATTAAAACATAGTAACCTCTGGCAATTGAGTGACAAGCATTTGGAGTAGAGGAATAGTGTAGTAAGACTATTTAGGAGATGTGATCTCTAGTGGGGCAGCTTGCATGAATTGAAAAAACAGTTTGGGTTGTTTTTGTTTTTTGTTTTTAATGTTTTGGGATTTGTGATAAGTACATAATTTTTCCTTAATAAGTATTTTAAGATGAGTGCTTTAAAAGCTAGTTCTTAACATGGGAATTTTCTTTTTCTTTTTGCCAAAACATTTGTTATTCACAAATTATTTTTAAATTGCTTATCTTGCTTTCTTTCACCAACAAACATTTTCAAACTTTTTTTTCTCATTTCAGAACACAGATATGTAGAACTCTTCTTGAATTCCACAGCAGGAGCAAGCGGTGGTGCTTACGGTAGCCAAATGCTAGGAGGCATGGGTTTGTGTAAATATCACTTTAGTGTCTTTTTCTTACAGCTAACCTTGTATGCCTTTTCTCTCATTTCAGAACACAGATATGTAGAACTCTTCTTGAATTCTACAGCAGGAGCAAGCGGTGGTGCTTATGGTAGCCAAATGATGGGAGGCATGGGCTTGTGTAAATATCGATAGTTTTTTTAAAAACCAAAACATTTATATCTGTATAAGTAGATAATGAGCTAGGTTAATATATATATTTAATTAAGCAAAAGAGTTTATTAGCATAATTTTAAGTTACAATAATCTTAAGCTAGCAAACAATTAGGCAGAAACAGTACATTCTTTGAAAGCTTTATAATTACTGTATTACTGAAATTTTATAAATAATCTAAAGCTACTTAGGGAGATTATTCAAAGTAGATATAAGTAGTATTGTTCGGGGGAGGGGACTATTGAATGTTAGATTATCTGTAAAGTTTTAAGTCTAAAAGTACTTAGCAAAAATAGAAGATTTGGGAACATAATTAGTTGAGCATAATTAGGTGTTAATTGATACTTATAGAATGACATCTGAATATAAAGCTAAGGGGGGAAGCCCATTAAATTAGATTTATAAGATGACCACAAAATGCTGCTACATAGGAATTGTGTACTGTAGTCCTCAACCCTTTGGTAAACATACATTTGACTAGCTCAAGTGATGAATAGAAAGGTCATAGATAATAGAAGACTGGAAAATTGTAGACATAGAATTACAAGCCCGGTACCACCAGGTACCACGTTAGATAAGAAGCAAAGCTCTAATGTTCTCTTAACTTAACAGCAAACCAGTCCAGTTATGGTGGCCCAGCCAGCCAGCAGCTGAGCGGTGGTTATGGAGGTGGCTACGGTGGCCAGAGCAGCATGAGTGGATATGGTAAGCTTGGATTTTTACATATGTAGAGTAAGTTTTAGGTAGGCTTCTTTAGTTGATGGGATATGTAAACAGGCTCCTTTTAAAAAGAGTGGGGTATTAAATGTATGGTTTTGTTTTTGTTAAAATTCTTTATAGCTTAATTGTAGACATAGTCATTGGGAGGAGGGGCATGTGTCCTAATCATTGCAGTTTTGGAACAATGTCAAGCCAGAAAACATGTGTTCATATATTACAACATTAGTTTGCTTTTCTGTGATAACATTTAGTTTTTGACAGAGGGTGATTTTTTAAATATTGTGAATGGTGGTTGGGTTCAAGACAGTGTTTTACTAATTGGTTAACCTAGGGATGGTTTTATTTTTTTTCAATTGGTCTAAAGAATGGTGATTTTGGTATTTTAGTCTTACCCTACAAAATCCTTTTGCAGACCAAGTTTTACAGGAAAACTCCAGTGATTTTCAATCAAACATTGCATAGGTAAATATTTTCTCAAAAAATATAATTTAAATTCCCAATAGCAAATACTGATAATGTTGTGATAACACTTTATAGCAGTCAGTGACTCTGACTTAACTCCATGGAGGCTGCCATTTTGGGCACAGTGAGTTGCTTTTAGTCTAACTTTGGTCCTCACTTCCTGCCCACCATGAATAGGTAAAGCAAAAGACTTCCCCCATGCTCCCTATTCATACACACCATTCGATGGACACATAGTACATGTTTATGGTACAATTTTTTTAAATGCTTTGTTTAGCTTTTAAAACTTGAAGTAATTTTGCAATTTTTGAAAAACACTAGTTTTCCTTTAAACTTAAATTTTCACATTGATCCTGAAGAATCCACTAAAAATGGTAGCACAAGAGTCTGGCAAGTTGGTACTGCAGAGAAAAGGGTTTAATGAGATTTATTTGGAGTCGGGATTCCCTTTTCGCAGACATGCTTCTCGCCACTTGGACAGCAGCCATTTGTACTGTATACCTTTTAAACTTTTTCTTGGAATGGTATTTTATTTGGCTGATTATTTGGCACCACTCCTAACTTGTCAAATGGATCTCTTTGCAGGTAGCCAAGGAACAGTGAACAGCAGCTACTACAGTAGCGGAAGCCGTGCATCTATGGGCGTGAATGGAATGGGAGGGATGTCTAGCATGTCCAGTATGAGTGGTGGATGGGGAATGTAATTGATTTTGATCACTGACTCTTGGTCAAAAATTTTTTTTAAAGAAAAAACCCTTCAGTTTAACAGTTTTTGCAGCCCAGCCTTGTGATTTATGCCTGCTCTGAGGGGATATTGGCATTGTTAACGAACTGAGGTTCAGTGTTGAACATAGCAATCACCTAGAACGATAGATGGGGCAGAGTTGCGAGATGAAACTGTTAAACAATTCCCAGCTTTTCTCTAGTTACTGTAGGATGTACGTAAGCAGTAAGTGTATTTAGGTTAAAACAGTTGAATTATGTTAAATGTTGCTCTGATAATACATTACATTGAACACCGTTGATGCATGTTGAAAAGACATGCTTTTTTGTAAAACTCAATGTAGGAGCTGTGTCTACAAAGTGAAACATTTGGCATGTTTGTTAATTCTAATTTCATTTGATAACCTGTAAGGCACGTGAGTTTAAAGCTTTTTTTTTTTTAAGTTAATGGAGAAATTTTCAGACGCAATACCATTACTTTAGGGTTTTTGGTCTTGGTGTTTGTATGAAATTCTGAGGCCTTGATTTAAGTCTTTCATTGTATTGTGATTTCCTTTTAGGTGTATTGCGCTAAGTGAACCTTGTCAAATAAATCTTTTAAAAGCTACACTTTGTTTTGTTTCTGCCTCAGTGTCTGGGACAATCTTGATGCTTTAATTCCTGCCAGGGCTCTAGTCTCTGGTTATGACAAAAAGGCTGAGGATGGATGTCTTCAGACTTCTCTTTCAGTGCAAGCAACTGCAGTTAAACCTGACTGTGGGGCCCTTGTAGAAGTGCTGTTTGGGCCTGGCTGCACTGTCTCACCTGAGCTTACTCCACAAGCACAAGGCTCACAAGTGCCAGCACTCACTGTTTGTCTAAGGCTTTCAGGCTGAAACAAATGTCAGAACAAAGGCACACAAACAGGTTGGGGTTTTTCTTGAGATGGCCTCTATATTATGTACTTTAGGCTAATCTCAAAACGGCGTCCTGAGTACTGGTTACTGTGTGCTGCTATCTATTGCGCCTTCACCACTGCTGTGCCACCAGGACCTTAACACCTGCTAAAGGTTCTACAACTGAGCCTACACCCTTAGATGTTTTTGGAATTTGCCAAGTTTTGTACTGAAAGCCACATCCACTTGGAGATATGCCATTACTGTTAAGCCACCACCAGAGTAGTAGAAAAAAACTTGCTAGGCAGGTAGTGTACACAATTGTGAAGCAAGTGGCTTTTGAGGCCAGCCTAGTCTAAAAAGAAGCCCCCTCCCCCAAACCAGAAAACCTTGGGGATTGAGTCTTACTGTGTAGCCCTGGCTTGTAGAATGAATCCTGCAGATGTCCTCTGACTTCCAATTGCCAGATGGTATACCCATATATACAATAAAAATGAAATTTGGATTTAGTGCAGGGCACAAACCTGTGTAGCCTGCCACACTCTGCCTTTGTGTTACTGTAGAGCACAGTAATATGCTTTGCTCAGGCTGTAAGGCACAGGCCAGGTTTGGCACTGAAGCTCTTAAGAGTTGAATCTGGTGCTAAAACTACCTTGAAGCTGGGTGTGGTGGCATACGCCTGTAATCTCAGCACTTGGAGGCAGAGTTAGGTGGATCTGAGTTTGAGGCCAGCCTGGTCTACAAAGCGAGTCCTAGACAGCCAAGGCCACACACAGAAATCTTGTCTCGAAAAACAACAGCAAACTTCAGCTTGATGGGTAAGCTGAGTATTGGTGACTTGGATCCATACTTGGCAAGGTGGGGATGAGTTGGGAAGAAAAGGGGAATGATAAAGAAAAAACTTGAGTAGCATGAGCATGTCATGTGTTGGTAAGACTTGACCCCCCCTCCCCCCAGACAGGGTTTCTCTGTGTGATAGCCTTGGCTGTTCTGGAACTCTTTGTAGACCTGGCTGGCCTCAAACTCAGATCCTCTGCCTGCCTCTGCCTCTGCCTCCAGTGTTGGGATTAGAGGTCACCACACCCAACTTTTTTTTTTTTTTTTTTGGTACATTGGTGAGATCCCTTGAAACAAATTACATCTGTGAACTGCCATGTGGGTGCGTAGAGTTGGACCAGGGTCCCTTGGGAGAGCACACAGTGCTTTTAATCACTCGGCATGATGTACTTTTACTGACGGATTGGCAGGATGGGAATTGGGGGTGTTGCCCCACTTCCTTATTTGTGTGCAGATGAAAGATACACTTGTAAGTGAAGTGACTTGACTAGTGCTCCCAGCAAGCTGGGGCATAAGCCGGTGTACAGTTTGGGCCACTGCAGTGGTATGGGAGCTTTGTGAGAAAACTGGGTCCTGCCTGAGGTTAGAGAATGGGTGTGGGTGGAGGAGGGGCAGACTCCCTTAGCCCATTTCACTGCGTCTGCTTTCTCAGGGCTTAACTGAGCCTACAGTTTAGACGGTTTTGGAGCTACTCAGGCCTGGTTTTCAAACTTGGCTGCAAAGTCTTTGCTGTAGGAGTTGGGGTAGATGGGGGTTGGGGAGAGGCAGGGGCCCAGTTACACCCTCTTGTTTGTCATCTGCAAAACATGAGCAACAAAATCTTGCTGAAAATAAAGCACCAGAACCAGTACTGACTGAGGTGGGAAGGAGGAGAGACAGGCTTGGGTTGGGGCAGAGTCTGGACAATAAACAATCAGGTCAGGGAATTGCTGAGCAGAGACGAGGGCTGGAAGACAGATGGACTGTGTGGCTAGATGTTAAAATACTTCAACCTTCAGGATTGGGCCAGCAAGATGGCTCATTAAGTAAAGGTGTTTGCTGCCAAGCACGTGACCTGAGTGATCCATATGGTGAAGAGAACTCCTGGTAGCTGCCGTCTGCCTCGCACCTGCCTGCCTCTGTCCCATGTCTGTCCAAAGAAGTATGAGGACATTTTACTTCCTGGTATGGGTATGTGAATTTGTACTTGGGTGGGAGCCCAAGGAAGATGGAACCTATCTGCATGGCCACAGATGTGTGCTAGTTCTACAAGTCCCATGTAGCTGGATGGTCCTGGTGGATAGCTCAGCTTTACCATAGTGTAGAAGTACCTGTATAGCCAGATTCCAGCAAATTATTTAGATAATCCAACATTGATAAAATAGGCTTTGTAGTTTTTTTTTTTTTTCCTTTGTAGATTTTGTTGGACTATAACTCCAGTACTTGGGAGGTAGAGGCAAGAGGATCAGTTCAAGGCCAGCCTTGGCTACATTTGAATTTGACCAGGCTCTTGTCTCAAAACACAAAGGATCTAGCTGGGCAGTGGTGGCGCATGACTTTAATCCCAGCACTTGGGAAGCAGAGGCAGGTGGACTGCTGTGAGTTCGAGGCCAGCCTGGTCTACAAAGCCAAATCCAGGACAGTCAAGGCTACACAGAGAAACCCTGTCTTGAAAAACCAACCAACCAACCAAAATTTAAAAACACACACACAAAGGATCTGTGCTAGCTGAGCCTGCCTAATTGCCAGCTTGGTGTTTTGAGCACTCTCAAGATAGGCTCAGTGAGGGTATACAGTGGCCATTCTTGGCTCATTCTATTTGACTGCAAGGAGGATATAACCCTACGTTGAGTCAGGCATCTGTGTAAGTAACTCACTTGGACTTTGGTGATAGGCTTGAGGTCCTTTACCATGGCTTTGGTTCACCTGGTTGGAGCAGCCTGAGTCCAAGCAACACACCAGCTCAAACCCAGCAGGCCCTTCCTCCCAGGCCTTGCTGAGCCCTCCACAGGCAAGCTGGAGGCCAGCACACTGTCTGTACAAGAGTGAAAAATAAAGGATTTTATTGCAGGGCTAACACTAGGTTTTGACAGGGGAATGTTGGCAAATGCTGGACGCCGAAGCAGACAAGGCACACTGACAGGCCTGTGAGATTCAAAGCACTGCAGAAATGAAGGTTTCTGTGGGATGTGGGTAGGAAAGAGAAAAGGATTCTGTACCAGCGCAACTGCTGCAAAATAGGTTACTCCTTTGAAAAGTCAAAGTGACAGTAGCAAAATCATGAAATTGCACCTGTACCAAAGCCAGAGTATGACAGAGGACACAGAAGTGTCTGTCTAGAGGAGCTGGCTCCATACGAACCATGGAAAAGTGCTCAGCTGCCACTTGGTGCTGCCTTCAGAAGGATTGGGCAGGATTGGGGAGGATTTCATTCTTTCCTGTGAGTCTCTTGGGCCCCTGCAGGTCTCTGGAGACCCAGAGTTTGGCACTGTACCTGAGGCTTTCCTCCATTCTGAGGATGGAGGTCAACGGGCCAAGGTCCCTACTGGTGGGGCTGATGGCCTCAGGAGGCTGTGGAGGAACAGCGCTGCAGGAGCAGGGTATGACAGCTGTCACACACCCGCACTGGCTTAGGGTAGGAGGGCAGGGCGAGCTCGTTGCTGGAGCAGGTATTGCAGAAAATGTGGCCACAGTTTCGGCAGTGGTGCTAGAAGACAGGAAAAAGGCAGTTAAGAACACTGGGGGGTGGGGGGTGGGGGTGGAGAGATGGCTCAGTGATTAAGAGCACTGGCTGCTCTTCCAGAGGACCCAGGTTCAATTCCCAGAACCCACATGGCAGCTCACAACTGTAACTCCTAATCCATGGTTTCTGACTCCCTGACACATGCAGACAAAACACCAATGTACATAAAATAAAAATGAATTCAAAACAAAACAAAATACTGGGGAGATACAACCCCTACACCCACCCTGCTTTGTAAAGCCTGGCTTCTGTAATGGCCATGTCTTAGGCCCATGTGCTTTTAGACAGCCTGTTGATTAGGCGGCTTACCTAAGTTAGTCAAATAATTGATCCTGCTACAGGACTGCAGTGGTACACCCACTTGTAGCAGCTCTACACAGAAGCCTTGCAGCGTGTCAGTCATTAAAGAACACTGGGCAAGGGCCTCCAGCAGACCAACAGGCACAGCTGTAGTGCAAAGACAGGCTTTTCCTGGGAACCAAGGAGTGACCCTTATATACCTTTCTCCGGGAAATGGAGAATTCCTTCTCACACTGCTTACAATGAGTCGCTTCATCATCTTTCAACCATGTGTGTCCCTGAGAAGGAAAGAACACCCAAGAACGTCACCTCATGTCAGGCCCTCGTTGGCTGCATCTACTATCTTGTGACTGTGCCTACTTTTCTTGGGAGGCATTGTTGCTTCACCAGATGTAGTCTTAAGAGGAGCCCTTGCTCCCATAATGGCTGCAGGTGGGATTCATACATCTGTACAACATGCCTGTTCTCAGCATCCTGGCCTCCACCAAGGCTGATTCACCCAAGACACTCCCGTCCTTTTTGTCTTTTGTTTGTTTGTAGACAGGGTTTCTCTGCATAGCCCTGGCTGCCCTGGGACTCACCCTGTAGACCAGGCTGGCCTCAAACTCACAGATTCTCCTGCTTCTGCCTCCCAAGTGCTTAAAGGCATTTACCATCACTACTCGGCTCCCCTGGTCTTTGAAGAAGTCCTCTATAGCTGCAGTTACCACAGTCAAACTCTGGTGCCTGAAATCCTAGTCCTGGCCCGAGACATGATCCCATGACTGTCTAAACTGGCAGGAGGGAAAGCTAACCAGATCTGAGCATGCTCACACAAGTGATGCGGACCTCTGCAGGCAGACAGTGCACGGGGGGAATGCCTTTAGGTCCAGTGAAGCCCGTCTGCACACACAGTCCTACTTCCTCAAATGGCCCTGGCAAACAGCTGGGCTACTTACGTCAAAGAAAATGGAGGCTATGGAGGAGAACGTTTTACCAGGATAAGCTGGTCTGAGATGTATTCTCCCTGAGGGGTCAAGGGCCCTTTGACACATCCTTTACTGTGCTGGAGAAGCAGCCTGCTGGGGCTACTTAAGGCCCTCACCCTTATTCTAGAAAGCCCCTCTGGAGCTATCTGCTGCCACTACCTTGCAAACACTGCATGGCAAGGCAGAGACAGGCAGCTCCCAACAATTACAATCAAGGAACTTCATTTAAAGAGCAGGTGCAGCCAGGATCCATATACCTGCTGGGCTGGAGGTGGCTGCGCAGCTTGGCCCCTCACCTTGAAGGAGCCTTTCTGCCTTTTAGCCTCTGCTGTGGCAACTGGGTGAGGCAGGCTTCTCTATCTGGCACCTTGTGTATGTGCAAAGCAGAGACCATGTGTATGCTAACCTCAAGCACACAGCAGGTCAGAGATGGACAGTGGGCATAGCGCCTACCAAGAGTTTGGGTGTAGGGCTAAGGTCCTTAGAGGAACTGCCACTAGAAGAGTCACCCTCCAGATCACATTTGTCCACTTCCAGCAATGTCATCTCAGACGCGTCTATTGCATTGTGCTGTCACCATTGTGAGGGGCACAGGAAACAGTCTTTTTATTTTATTTTTATGAGAAGGTCTCACTATGTAGCCCTGGCTGGCCTGGATGCTGTTATATAGACCTGGCTAGCCTTGAACCCAGGGCTCCTTGTCTCCAGAGTGCTGGAATCACAGGTGTGTTCCACCACACTCTGCTGTGATTTTTTTTTTGCTAGCATAAGTAACGTTAATTACCTTCAGTGCCTTATTTACTTCTTTTATGTCTTCCATCTTTAGTTTAGACCTGAGAAAGTAAAGATAATTTTTTTTTTTAGCAGTGAAAGATTATGACACAGCTAATGTAGTGACTATGGCCTGGGGTTGGGGGTGAGGGGTAGGCGGGGGTGGGGAGGGGGAAGGACACTGGAGTAGAAAGAGGACAAGATAGGGGTTCTTTTAAAATGCTCCCCATTTTTGTTCGACCTTCAGTTGTATTTCATCCCCCTGACTCATTTGTCCGCTAAGCCTGGGACTATGTGGCCTAAGAGCAACCTGGCAAGTCTACAAGGGTCAAAAAGGACTCAAGTGGCTGCCCATTATTAAAGAATGGTGAACGAGCTCTGGAAGTCAAGCGTTCTGGCTTCTCTGGGTAGCTGCCCCTGCATTTAACACTCTTGCACTACGGCCAGGGAGTATTAGCCTGATTGCCATTCTCAGTAGAGACCTCAATCTCCCAGGCTTCTTGGAGGATGTCCAGCCCACTGCACAGCCCAGAAGGGGCAGGCTGAGAGGCTCGGTCATCCCACTGACTCTCCATCCTTTAAAGGAAGAACAATTTCTTCACATACAAGATAGGTTTGAAAAGGTTTAGGTTGGTAGAACTGCATCAGCAAAACTGAAACCCTGCATGTTGGTGGTCTCGGGGAAACCTTCTGGCGCGCGCATGTGTGTCTGTGTGTGTGTGTGTGTGTGTGTGCGCGCGCGCGCGCGCGCACACGCAGTCACATGCTTGTTTACAGATGTCATTTGGGTACAAATGCATATGTAGAGTGTCTTCCTTCATCACTCTTCTACTTTACCTCCCCAGAGCTTTCTGACCTGGCTACTTAGCCGGCCAGCTCGCCCAGGGGGTTACAGGTGGACCACCATAGCCGCTGGCTGTTGATGTAGCTGCTGGGATCCAGGCTCCAGTCCCCATGCTTGTATGGCAAGTAAGTGCTTTACCCAGTGAGCCACCTGCCCAGTCCCAGGTGTAGTTCAGGCTGGCCTCAACTTTGTGATCCTCCTGCCTCCATCTCTTTAGTGTTTCCTATTGGAATGTGCTACCACAACTGGCATTGGCCTTTTAGGTCCCCTGACCCCAGGCTTGGAAGTACAGGTTAGTGGAGGTGCACCATGACTGTAGCACAGGGGCTAGAGCCCTTTATTTTTACTTTTGTGTTTTATGCTCACTCAGTATGTACACCAGGGTAGCCTCAAACTCACAGAGATCTAGCAGCCTCTGCCTCTCAAAATGCTGGGACTAACAGTTTCCAGTACCATGCCTGGCAATAGGCCCCTCCCCACTTTTGGGACAGGTTCTGTCTATGGTCCTGTATTAGGACTCACTATACAGACCAGGCTGGCCTTGAACTCACAGAGATCTGCTTGCCTTTGCCTCGTGAGTGCTAGGATTAAAGGTGTGCAGCACTACACCTGGCCTAGGGCCTTCTTTTTTGTTGTTGTGCTTTTTGAGACAGGGTCTCTCTGTGCTAGCCTTGGCTGTCCTGGACTCACTTTGTAGACCAGGCTGGCCTCAATTGTTAGAGAACCACCTGCCTCTGCCTCCCTGAGTGCTGGGATTTCAGGTGTGAGCTACCATGCCCATCTTGGGCCTTCTTAAAAGCTGATTAGCATCAGGTATGGTGGCTCACGCCTTTAATACCAGCACTTGGGAGGTAGAGGCAGGTGGATCGCTGTGAGTTTGCGACCAGGACAGCCAAGGATAACACAGAGAGACCCTGTCTCGAAAACAAACAAACAAAATTTATTTTTATTTTATTTTAGGTTTTTCGAGACAGGGTTTCTCTGTGTGGCCTTGGCTGTCCTGGACTCACTTTGTAGACCAGGCTGGCCTTGAACTCACAGCGATCCGCCTGCCTCTGCCTCCTGAGTGCTGGGATTAAAGGCGTGCGGCACCACGCCCGGCCAAACAAAATTTAAAAAGCTGATTAGTGTTAAATGCCTTAGATTGTTAGGTGTCAAAGTGGTAGGTTTCTGAGAGCCAACCTGAATTAAGCCAGAGCTTAGAAAATAGCATCAGAACATTCAGTAAACCTCCATGGACTTCGTTAGTGACTAGCAAGTAGCCCCTTCCCTGTCCAGCTGCAGAAAAAGGCCAGCAGGAGCAGGCTGATCGGATCCGAGGCTGTCCCAGCATGCACTTGCAGGAAGGGGAGACAAGGGGGATGTGGCTACCTGGGCAGTCCTGTTCGGGTTGCATAAGCTAACTCCACCACAGCCACACAGCTTGGCTCTGAGGGACATGGTGACTGAGCATCTCCAGATAGGATTCCAAAGCTAGATCAGGTGGGAATACTGAGACATCCCCAAAGTCAGGAAACCACCGACCTCTTTGAGGGCCATTAGGTCTGACTCTGCTTTGTGTCCAGCCAGTGTGGGGACAGGAGAAAGGAATATACCCATATAAACCTGAGTAGTCCCTTCCAGCCAGCTCCACAGCTGCTCCTGGTGAGTGGCCCTAGGTGGCCCAAGGAGTTGGTCTGTGCTTGGCATGGGGACAGACACTTGGCCTTGTGCTTGCTCAGGGAGAATAGACTGGGGTAGGGAAAAGGGCGGAACATGAAGTGTGGCGCGTGTAGAGATGCAGGCCTGTGCATCTCCAGAAAGACGCTGCGAGAGAAGAGTGAGTGAGTCTTTCTTTGCATCTGAGAGAGGACAAAGGCAGAACGCTCTCCTTTTCTAGTAACAGCAGACCTTTCAGCTGGCATGGCGGTACACGCTCCAGTCCTGCTATGGAGGCTGTGCAGGAAGGACTGGAAGCTCAAGGCTAGCCTGAGCTCATAGATTGTCTCAACAACCAAGGGCTGGAGGTGACAGAATACTTGCCCAGCAAGTGCAAGGTCCTGGGCTCCATCTCTAGTATCACATGTATACAACAAACATGGAGCCCTTGGGGCTAGAGTGAGCTACTCAGCAGTTAAGAGCACTCACTGGGGGCTGGAGAGATGGCTCAGTGGTTAAGAACACTGACTGCTTTCCCAGCAACCACATGGTGGCTCACAAACATCTATAATGTGATCGGATGCCCTCTTCTGGCCTGCAGGTGTATGTGCAGGGAGAGCACTGTATTCATAATAAATAAAGACATAAACAAACAAGCAAACAATCTAACAACAACAAAAGAGCACTCACTGCTTCCCTAGGGGACCTGAGTCCCCTTCCTAGCACGTCAGGAGGCCCACAACTGCCTGTAACTCCAGCATCAGGGAACCCAATACCTTTGGCCTCTGAGGGCATCAGCACCTATGTGTATAGACCGCCTCCCCATACTTAAACCTCTTCTGGCTACACATATCCTGGCTGTGGGTTACAACCCCAATGCTCTGGCCATGAGGGGTACAAGAGGAACTTCTGATAGCCCTACGAGGTACCAGATCCACCAGTGTCTGGTCACAAGAGGAAGGACTTCTCAAAGGGCTGTGAACCACATAGCTGCCCCTGAGGCCTGACTTCCTGGGAGGTCACCCCAGAACAGCTGAGAGGGGTCTCCCTGCAGGTTCTTCCTCCTGCGCCAGGCCTAGAAAGTGCATAGATGCAGCCTTGCATGTGGGTGGCTCTTACTGGCTGAGGTGCAGTCCCATCTCCTGGAGGGCTTGCTCCTGCTCCTCACAGACCTTCCGCAACTCCACCTTCTCATCTTGGAGCTCCCGTAGCTCCTGAAACAGACAAGCCACACGTCACACACAACCACGCTTTCCTTCTTAGTAACCTGTGCAGCCAGGAGATCAGAACGTCTTAGAAAAGCAAAGAGCAGATGTGTTGAATGAATAGCACGCAAGGCTGGATGACTTTACACCAGCTCTGGGCAGAGGGTACAATGAGCTTGAGACCAGGATACCCACTCAAACAACAACCACAAGGATACAAGGACACAGGACATGGAGGAGATACATTCAGGCTAATTAAGAACAGTAACCTGGACTGGGCACGGTGTATACATTTTTTAGTTGTTGGTTTTTCCAGACAGAATCTCTCTGTGTAGCCTTAGCTTTCCTGGATTTGCTTTGTAAACCAGGCTGGTCTCACATTCACAGAGATCTGCCTGCCTCTGACTCCCTGAGTGCTGGGGTTACAAGCGTGCGCCACCCTGCCCAGCTGGTGTATGCATTTTTAATCTCAGCACTCAGGAGGCAGGTGGATCTCTGAGTTTAAACCTCGTTCTTGGAAAGCCAAGGCTACATGAAGAAACCTTATTTCTAATCCTGCCTAACAACAACAACAACAACAAAAAAAAAAAAAAAAAAAAGGAAAAGAAAAGAAAAGAAAGAGAAAGCCGGGCGTGGTGGTGGCTCACAGCTATAATCTCAGCATTTGGGAGGCAGAGGCAGGCAAATCACAGTGAGTTTGAGGCCAGCCTGGCCTAGAAAGTGAGTCCTTGACAGCCAAGGCTACACAGGGAAACCCTGTATCAAAAAACAAACAAACAAAAAGGAAAAAAGGAACAGTTACCCTGCACTTGCTGTTTCTGGTGGCACACACCTCACTCCTTTAATCCCAGCATTTAGGACAAGGAAGCAGGTGAGTCTCTGTGAGACTCTGGCTAGCCTGATCTATACAGCGAGACCCTGTCTACATAGTCTCTGTCTTAAAAAACAAAGACAGTTACCCAAGTGGACAAGAAAAGCTATGCTTGTCTTGAGCGCCTACTAAAGGCAGGGTTTTTTAATGGAAAAGAAAGAAAAAAAAAAAATTCAGATTTCTGAGCTCAAGGCTAGCTTGGTCTACAAAGTGAGCCCAAGACAGCCAAAGCTACACAAAGAAACCTTGTCTCAAAAGCCAAAAAATCTAGAAAAAGGAGAAGAAAAAAAGTCTTTGGGCAGGAGAGACAGATCAGTGGGTTATGACACTTTTCACCAAGTCTGACAATTGGACTTTGATCCCTAAAGCGGAAGGAGAAAGGAACACCTGCCAGCTGTCCTCTAACCCCCACATGTGCACACCTATGCAATATATACAACCAATGTAATAAAGTATTCCTCAAAGATTTTTAATAAAACTCCAACTGCTTTGTACTGACTAGTCCTGGAATTCTTTTCTTCACCAAAGCCACAAACCCTGTATTTGTCTATATCAAGGTCTCTAAAAGATCCAGGGCCTAGGCATGGTGGTGCACAATTTAATCCCAGCAGCTAGGAGGTAGAGGTAGGCACATCTCTGAGAGTTCAAGGCCAGTCTGCTCTACATATAAAGTTGCTGGCCAGCCAGGGCAACACAGTGAGACCCTGTCCTGAAACAAAAAGATGACGGGAGCTCCCCAGGCTGCTGAGAGTGACAGTGGGGAGCCATGTCTCCCCCTTTGCTCATGACATCATCAAGCCTGCTGTGTAGTGTATATAATTCAAATGCATATTCAAGTTATTTTGAGGTGGGTGTGTTCAATGACTGAGGCAGTTTCTAGGTCCTTTGATGCTCAGGTTCCCCTTCCTCTCTCTGAGACTATCCTGTTCTTGAGCTCCTTCCTTCCCTTAAAGATGCACATTTGGCTTGGTTATCCAGGTTGGGTCAGTAGGTCTGGGAGCCCAATGCTCAGGTGTAGTGTGATTTATTTTGTGTACCTGGCCCTTTAAAGGATCCTCAGTTGCTAGTCAACTAGCCCTTTGGGAATGCTGAGCCCTTAGAACTGCTTGACCCTGTGACCTTCAGTGTCAGTTGCCTCTTGGACTTCTGGGAACAGAGGGGATAAAAAGCCAGGAGAGGTTAAAAGAGATTAAGTAGGGTTAGAGAAGACAGTTAATGCAGGAAGAAAGAAAACCGAGTAGATTTAAAAAAGAAGGCAGATAAGCCAGAGAAGACATTGCTAGGAGACAGAAGAACACACAAAATAGCAAAAAAGGCAAAAAAGCAACAACTGGAGCCCAAAATGAGGCATGCTGTTTATAGGAAAAACAAACATTAGGGGAAAAAAAAAAAAAAAAAAAGGAAACCCCACACATTTTGCAAGTGGCCACCAATGTGGCTACATAGAATGGGAGGCTGGATTTCAAGTTCTGTAGGGCAAAAGGCAGGAGGATGAGGGATGCATACTTTGTTTTAAAAAGCTGATGGCGTGTTTACTGAGGCTGTTGGGACATGCCCTGCAGGATTTTCAGCAGCAGTTATTTTCTCCTTTTGGGCTATTTTGTTTATAAAAAGGTTGCAAAACTGGGTGAGCAACTCAAAAAAAATAGTGATGGAATTAAAGACGCTTAGGAATCAAAAAACGGGAGAAAAACATCAAGAAAAGGGAGAACAAATAGGTTCATCCCCAGTGTCTGACCAGAGAGGGAGCTTCCCCCAGGCAGAAAGAGGGGAAGGGGCTGTGTCACAGGGCAGTCAAGTCGAAGAAATGAAAGAGCAGGAAGAAAGATGGAGTAGCGTTAGAAAGTCGGCTGAGCCGGGGTCAGTGGCGCACTGTAATCCCAGCACTAGGGAGGCAGAGGCAGGTGGATCGCTGTGAGTTCGAGGCCAGCCTGGTCTACAAAGTGAGTCTAGGACAGCCAAGCCTGCAAAGAGACCCCCCCCCAAAAAAAAAGAAAGAAAGAAAGTCAGCTGAGCCAGAGAAGATATTGATGGGAAACAGTCAGGAGAACCCACCAAGTAGGGCTGCTCCTGCAACAAGAACGTCACTAGGCCAACACCCTATTTCTCTTGCTCACAGGATCCAGGTCATTCCTGAAAATGACGCTGGGGACTCAGAGGCTGGTGCCAGGAGATAGAGTATGGGATGATTATGAGGTCTGGTTCTGTCTGCCTCCTGGGATGACTTGAACTCTGGGAAAAATGGCCAGTCAACTTCTGGGGCAAAGGTCACGTGCACTGGCTTTTGCTGAAAATGCTTGGTTCCCTGTAGTTTCCTCAGACAAGAGCAGGGTGCTGCATTTCTCAAGCAGGTAGCTTGTCCTAAGAGCAGCTCCTGAGTGCCTGGCTGGCCTGGCTCTCCCGCAGCCTGTCTCTCTTTCCGCTTTTCCCGGGCCCTCTCTGCCTTCCACTCTCACTCTCTGGCTTACTGCTCCCTCGACTTTGCAATCTCCTCTTAGGATAGGCTTTCTGTTGGGGAGAAGAACAGTCCTCCAAGCCTGGTTCGCACACAGAGGCAGGGGAGGCTGGTGTCGAGGGGGCTTGTGGAGAAGCCCGGTGCACTGTCCACAGGTGACCGCCTTACCTTCTTCAGTCCTTGCACTTGCTGCAGCTCTGTGTGGAGCAGGCAGGAGGTGTCTTTCTCACGCTGTAACTCTCTCTGGAGAGCTTGTCTTTGTTCTTTTTCTGACTTCAGTTCTTTCTCCAGACCTGAGCTGTTGGTGTCCAAAAAGTGAACTACAGTTAGTTTCAATGGGAGAGTCCCATGGCAGACCCACAATCTACCACACAAGCTGTGGGGAGCCATCTGAATGACCACATCAACACTCTCACTCCTCCTCCTCCTGCAGGCTCACCTGTGTGCCCCAAAGCCTAGGAGCTGCCAGGTACGTACCTGCCTGTTACACCAACGAGAGGAAAATACTGAGGATTATACAAGGCCCTGAGCAACAGGAAGGCTCAGTACTGCCTGGCTTCTTACCCCATTCAGTAGACAGAAAGATAGCAAAGGGAAGAGGAGAGAGTGACGAGGGTCAGGGTGAGCCTGGTTCACCAGCTGAGGAGGCTAGGGACACAATTGGCTCGTGGAGCCTGTCCAGCTCTTATTTGTGAGCCGGGTTTGGGTGTTTTACCCAACTGACACACTGTCATGCTAACCTAGCCTTACAGGGGTGAGCTCAGGTGGGAGCCTGGCTGTCTCTTACTCTTTTTGGAGACAAGAAGAGAGCTCAGTAGTCACCTCCTAGTCCTCTCAAGCTGACCCTGGCACCTGCCCCACTCCTTACCATTGGTCCCGGAGCTGGGACAGCTGTAGTTGCAGGGCAGTGACCCTCCCGCCGAGCTCCTGCTGCAGCTTGTGGCTCCGCTCCTCTGCCCCCTGTCTGGCCGTTTCTGCCTGCTGTAACCTGGAGGCAGTGCCAAGAACACACAGATTTCATCTTTTAATTCCTTAGAGAGAGGCTCACTTCTCCCTCCCTGCCTCCCTCATTTCTTTTGTTTTCAGACAGAGTCTTGCTCTGTAGCTTAGGCAGGCCTTGAACTTGCTACCTAGTTTAGTCTGGTTTCAGACTCACGACCTTCCTAGCCTAGCCTTGGTGTGCACCACCATCAACAGTATGTCACCTGATGGGCATTTACATGGTAGACACTGCTCCATCTTTTCTTTTCATTTTTTGGTTTTCAGACAGGGTTCCCTGGCTGTCCTGGAACTCAGACCAGGCTGGCCTTGAACTCAAGACATTCTCCTGCCTCTGCCTGCTGAGTGCTGAGATTAAAGGTGTGCGCATGTGCAGCTCAGAGGACAACTGGAGATGCCAGTGCTCCTTCTCACCTTGTTCGAGAGACTCTTATTTGTCTCTGTGTACACAGGGCTTGCTGGTCCATAAGCTTCCATGGACTTGGCTTTTTTTTTGCCTCCCGTCCTGCTGTAGGCACTCCATTTTTGTAGTCCTGTGCCACTGCACACGGCTTCATGTGGGTTCTGGGGATTTGAGCAAAGGTCCTCAAGCTCTCCTATGGCAAGCCCTGTTAACTGCAGAGCCATGCCCCAAGCTTCAACTGTTTTTAGCTGAATTGTTTGGCTTGTGTCTTGAGAGTTCTTTATACTCTCATACAAGTTTGTTATAAGATATTATCTGCAAATTTCTTCTAAATTCATAAATACCCTTTTAATTCTTTTAACTATGTTTCACAGAATGAAAGTTTAAAGTATTATTATATTGCTATTGCTACTTTTGTTTTTCTTGTTTTCTGTTTTGTTTTTGAGACAAGATTTCTCTATGTAGTCTTGCCTGTCCTGAAACTTTCTCTGTGGACCAGGCTGGCCTCAAACTCAGAGATCTGCCTGCCTCTGCCTCCCGAGTGCTGGAATTAAAGGCCAGTGACACCCTGGCCAGTAAGTTTATAATTCTGATTCATTAGGGAGTGGTGCTATCTGACAGGGATTAGGAGGTATGGCCTTGCTGGAGAAAGTGTGTCATTAGAGGTGGGCTTTGGGGTTTTAAATGCTCAAGCCAGGCCCAGTGTCTCTTTCTTTTCTTTCTTTTCTTTCTTCCTCTTCTTCTTCTTCTTCTTCTTTTTTGGTTTTTTAAGACAGGGTTTCTCTGTATAGCCTTGGCTGTTCTGGACTCACTTTGAAGACCAGGTTGGCCTGGAACTCACGCCTGCCTCTGCCTCCCTGTTGGGATTAAAGGCGTGCACCACTACGCCTGGCCCATGTCTCTTTCTTTCTTCCTGCTGCCTGCTGATCCAGATGTGGAATTTTTGGATCCTTTTCCAGTACCTTGTCTGCCTGCATGCTGCCATGCTTCCCGCCATACTGAAATGGACTAAACCTCTGAAATATAAGCCAGCTCCAATGAAATGCTTTCCTTCTTAAGAACTGCCACTGTCACAGTGTCTCTGCAGCAATAGAAACCCTAACTAAGACATAGGTCATGTTTTTATGCTATTTCAAACAGAAATCTCTCTCTCTCTCTCTCCCCTTCCCCTTTTTGTTTTTTTTCCAAACAGGGTTTCTCTGTATAGCCTTGACTGTCCTGGACTCGCTTTGTAGGCCACATGGAGATCCGCCTGCCTCTGCCGCCCTGAATGTTGGGATTACAGGTGTGAGCCATCATGCCCAGCTCCAGAAATCTCTTTACATACCCCAAAGTCATAGTTTCCTCTTCTTTCCTTCTAAAAGACTTACAATTTTTACTTTTACATTGAATTTTATGATCCTCTTTGAGGCAGCTCTTCTACCATGTTAGAGGTGTGGGTTGAGAGGCACTGCAAATGGAGTACCAACTTTTCCGACACTATTTGTTCAAAAGACCATCTTTGTTTGGCATCAGCATCTCTCAGAAAGTAGCCAGCCACATCTATGCACATCTGTTTTGGGATACTATCATTTTTTAAAGATTTATTTTATTTTTGTGTATCTCTCTGTCTCTGTCTCTCCGTGTGTGCGCGCGTGTGTGTGCATGCACATGCACTGTGTTGGAGCCTGCAGAAGCCAGAAGATCTCATGGAGCTGGAGTTAGAGGTCACTGGGAACTACCCAGTGTGGGTGCTGGGAACTGGCCTGGAGTCCTCTGTAAGAACAGTAAGTGCTCTTAATTGTTGATCCATTTCTCAGTCTGTGCCTCTATTCTGATCCACTGCTGAGCGGATATTTGAATGTGGCAGTGGCAATCCACTCTTTGTCTATTCCCAAAGCCCGAGAGGACATGCTGATGCAGTGGCCACAAGCCTGACCGACTGAGAACGGCTCCAGCCAGGCTGCAGGGGGCCAAGGAAGGCCAGTCACCCAGCTTGTCTGTACTTCTCTGTGAGACTCTGTGGTTATTTCTAGGCCCAAGGATGCAGAGAACCATCTGGAGACAGCCTGTCTACTAGGGAAGTGATTACCTTTCTTCCATTTGTTTCATGCTGGACATCACTTGATTGGTTTTTCCTTCAAAAGATGCGATGGCTTCATCCTTCTGATGTAAGCAGCTCTCTGCATTCTATGAAAGCAAGGGGAGGGGTGTGTAAGCTGCCCACCTCTCCTCTCCATCTCTAACAGACTCTGCAACCCTCTCAAGAGTATTTCACTAATTGCTGTTCTTGCCTAGAGCCCAGGAAGACAAACCAGGTCAAGGCTCCAGCTCTGCCAATGGGAGAAGAGCAAAGACGCAGGCAATGGGGTTGGCTCACTGTAGTCAGTGTGGACTCTGCTCCGAGTATGTGCACAGCCTGGGCATGCCTGTCAGTTCATGTGATCCCTTAAAGGGCTATCAAGGGAGGTGTTGTTAGCCTCAGCTTCCTATCAAGACAGAGAGGCTCAGAGAGGAGGGACTGGCTGGGGGCTGAAAAGGCAGTCAGAGGCAGGGCTGTTCCTCAGCCATGTCTGTAAGACTCACACTGTCCCAGCTCAATCAAAACAGTTACCTGGGACTATAAGCAAGAGGGACACTCTGCAGTCACAAGAGGCATGCTGTAAAATGGCAGGCTACAGAAAGACTGCTGGAGAAGGAAGACTGCATTCTCTGATGGAAGCTTACACCAAGGAGAGCACTGATGAAAATACAACGGCATGCTAAGTGTTGTTCAGCTGAAAGAAAGGATCTGGAAATCATGAAATGCTCATCCTGGAAGACCACAGCCCCACAATGCTGCAGGGAAGTGAAGCAGTGCCACACATGGAGAAAGGTGACCACTGACTGAGACATGACATGCCCTGACTCTGGGCGGCATCTCACTGCTCAGATGCTAAAACGGAGAAATGTGCTTCTTTGGTGATGAAATACTTTTGTCAAAATTTGAAGGAAGAGGGCTGGAGAGATGGCTCAGAGGTGAAGGGCACTAACTGCTCTTCTAGAGGTCCTGAGTTCAATTCCCAGCAACCACATGGTGGCTCACAACCGTCTATAATGTGGTCTGATGCCCTCTTCTGGCATGCAGGTGTACGTGCAGCCAGAGCACTGTATACATAATAATTAATAAATAAATCTTAAAAAAAAAAAAAAAAAAGATTGGAAGGAAGGACACAAGACAGTTTGGTTTTTGCTGTCTGTACCCTCAGGTTCTCTCTCTCTCTCTCTCTCTCTCTCTCTCTGTGTGTGTGTGTGTGTGTGTGTGTGTGTGTGTGTGTGTGTGTGAGAGAGAGAGAGAGAGAGAGAGAGAGAGAGAGAGAGAGAGAGAGAGAGACAGAGACAGAGACAGAGACAGAGAGAGAGAGAGAGAGAGAGGTAGGATCTTACTATGTGGCCAGTCTATGATTCCCTTTGGCCCATTCTCAGGATCATATGAGTGAGCCCAGCCTTTTTCCTTATTGTCAGTGCTGCAGATGGAACCCAGGGCCTCCTGCATATCAGACAAGTGCTCTGCTACTCAGTTCTCTTTTGCTAATTTGTTTGTTTGTTTGTTTGTTTATTTCTTGATAAAGTTTCTCTCTCTAATAGCTCTGTCTGTCCTGGAACTAGCTCTGTAGATGAGGCTGGCCTTGAACTCACAGAGACCTGTCTGCTTCTGCCTGCTGAGTGCACCACCATGCCTGGCTCTTGTACTAATTTTTAACTTTAAAAAATTCTAAGAAAGCAGGTGTGATGGCACATGCCTTTAACCCCAGCACTTGGGAAGCAGAGAGGCAGGCAGATCTCTATAAGTTTAAAGCCAGCCTGGTGAAATTCCAAGACAGTCAGGACTACAGAGAGAGACAGTGTCTCAAAAATAGGAAACAAATCCCAACAAAACAATAATAAAAACCACACAGAAAAAAATTCTATGAGCCAAGAGACAGTGAATGAGCTAATCACCATGCACTTTGGAAGCTGAAATGAGCTACAGAGGGAATGCAGGGAAGGTGAGTGTGACAAAGGCAAGGGTGACCTGCCATATTAGTAACACTTCTG
Source organism: Acomys russatus (assembly GCF_903995435.1). NCBI lineage: Eukaryota > Metazoa > Chordata > Mammalia > Rodentia > Muridae > Acomys > Acomys russatus. The sequence goes on from NC_067161.1 coordinate 31,684,714, forward strand.
ACACCTGTGTGTGTATGGGTCCCACATTATCAGCCTTGACGCCACCTGGGTAGTCTACGGTTCAGCTTAGTTCAATCTTGCTAGCACCTTATAGAGGCAGTGTGGATACCACAGGTGAAATGCACTCCACAAGACTGCCCACTTTCCTCACCCCAAGGGAAGTCCCACAGCTACCACTTCCCTGTTTCTCCATTGGTCTCCATCCTGTTGACCAATAGGACAGCCAGGGGTACTGCTCTCCAAGCAAAGGCTGCACAGGGATGAGTTTGGCCCTGTCAAAGCTCATGTGACAAGCTGGAAAGCTGATGGTCCTTGCCAGCTATGCAAGGCAGTCAGTAAAACTTAGTTGCCCAAACGTGGATGACAGTTGGTGTCAGTATTGCCACCACTCCAGCAGAGGGGCTAGGGAGAGTAAGCATGCTAGCTGCTCTCAGTGGTCCTTGCTTGCTTAAGCAAAGTTCTGAAAGAAGGGAAGAGTGCAGGCCACAGCCTGCTACTTTGCAGAGAGACGCCTAGCAAGTCTAGAAGGAGATAAACTGCTCTGGACTCTTCAACATGTAAGACTAAACACTAGGCTGGGCATGGTGGCGCATAGCTATAATCCCAGCACTTGGGAGGCAGAGGCCAGCCTGGTCTACAAAGTGAGTTCCAGAACAGCCAAGTATACATAATGAGACCAGTCTTAACAAAACAAAACCAAAAACCAAACAAGACTAAGCACTGGGCCATAAAGGCCCTGTAAATCAGCTCATACAGGCTGGAGGTATGGGTCCATGGTAGAACACTTGCCTAGAATACATGCAGCCCCATGTACTGAAAATCAGACCCCAGTCTCCTCTATGTAAGTCTAGGGTTTTGAATAATCTGTCACTAATAAAACACTCAGGCCCTGACACAGTCATGCAAAGCAGTGAGTAAGAGGTAAGAGTGCATTCACTGAACCTGGGTCTCTGATAAACACATGGAAGGGAAATGACCAGAGCCTCTGACAGGTGACAGTGCTGCCAAAGAGCCAAGAGCCCGCTGTGAGGAATACTGATGACCATGGTTCCTGTTATAAATGCCAGGCTTGCAAACTGACACCAGCGAGAGGCTGGCCATCACAGCTGTTTATCTTCGAGAAGGACGCACCCCCTGAACTCCTTCAGAATGTGGCCAAGGATGGTAGTGGCCCTCAGGTGACAGAAAAGTTCTTTCAGAAGGCAGAAACAAAGGCCACTGATAGGGCTATGGTCTTGGCAGCTCTTATTCAGACAGTGTCACTGTTTCTTTTCCAAGTTGATACTCTATACTATGTGTTTTGTTTCTACCATCATAGGGCTGTGATGGGCCAGTGTGAGAGGGACAGTTGGCTTCCAGCTCATAGGTCATGTGGGCTGCTGGAGAAATTCTGGCCATCAGCCAGGGGGGCTGGGGCCTTTGAGGAGGATGCAGGGCCTGATGGAACTCTCTAGCAGCTCTCTTGGGGCTGACTATAGACAGACACTTATGTGCCCACCAACACATATTCTCTCTTTCACTTGGCTGCGGCCCAGAAAAGATGGAGTTCTCAGGGCCCTGGAGCTAAGAGGATCAGCCCTTCCTCAGGGAGCTGACCAGAGGCAATGTGTACAACCTTCATCTTACCTTGAGACAGGAAGTGTCTGGCTGACTCTAGAGAGCTCCTTTTCCTCTTCCTTCTCAGAGGCAGGACTAGTGCCCTGCAAAAGCTTATGGCCACTCTGCCTAGGTCTCTGAGTGACTGCCAAGAGCAAGGCTGCTGTTCTGCAAGGCTACCCTATGACACTGACACTTCCATGCTTCAAAGGCTTTGTAGTAGATTATTACAGTCCTTTCCCTAACATACACTATTATGTCTCTATACGGGTCAAACCCTGAAAGAAATTAAAAACTTAAAACAAATGGTTTGTCAAGAGCCCCAGAAGCCACACCGGACATCTTACAAGTGCTCTCAGGAATCCGGTATGCCTGGCCTCCTTGAGAACTTGAACATACATGTATGCACACACTCACAAAGATATACGTATGGACACATAAATAAAAATAAGCCTTTAGGCCGGGCGTGGTGGCGCACGCCTTTAATCCCAGCACTCGGGAGGCAGAGGCAGGTGGATCACTGTGAGTTCGAGGCCAGCCTGGTCTACAAAGTGAGTCCAGGATGGCCAAGACTATACAGAGAAACCCTGTCTCGAAAAACCAAAAAAAAAAATAAGCCTTTAAAAGTAAATATATGCAGCAGGCATGGCAGGGCACACTTTTAATCGCAGTATTCAGAAGGCAGAGGCAGATGGAACTCGGTGAGTTTGAGGCTAGCCTAGTCTATGTGGTGAGCCGCAGGCCAGCCAGGGCTACACAGTGAGATCCTGTCTCAGGCAAAATAACCAGAACACAGCAATAACTCAAGGGCTGAGGTTCAGGCTGTGTACACGCTCTGCAGTAAGGAAGACAATGCTGGAAGGCAACAGTGGAGGGCAGTGGTACACACCTGGACTTTGTGAAACATCTGTAAGTTAATTGCTTTGACCTCCTCCAGCTGCTGGCGGAGGGCGACCAGCGTGTCCTGTTTCTCATGCGTGTCCTTTTCCAGTAACTTCATGGCAATTTCCATCTCCGTCTTCATCCCAATCTGTAACTCCAGCTCCTTTTCTAGTTCCTTTAAAGACACGTACAAGGAGAAACACTGAGGCAGAGGCAGAACCACATTTAGCTGAGGTGGGATCTTGAGCAATGACTATGTGTCACTGCAGGGCAAGTGGGCTGGCAAGGTGGAGAAAGGTCAGCCGGGAGTGCTTACATTCACTCTCTCTGCCCTTTCTTCTTTCCTCTGTCCCTCCCTCCCTTTCTCACACTTTCCCTTTCCCTGCTCTTCCCTCATTTCAGTTTTGGAGAGATTCTGAGTAACTTAGGCTGGCCTTTAACTTGTAATCCCCCTGCCTCAGTGCTTGGGTTGTTGTGAGCATGACACCATCACACCTGGCTCTTTGTCTCCCTTTTCTCATGGCTGGCTCTGTATCAAGCCAAAAGAACACTGATTTGGCAACATGAGCCTAGAGTTCTAGAAGCCAGGTTGCCCCAAACTAGAAAACAGAACCCATGATCTGCAGGAGCACCTGGCTTGTGTCTACACACCAGGAGCCTGATGGAGCAGGCTACACTCTCTGAGTACTGTGCACTTTCTCATGGAGCAGGTGGCACCATTCTGAAGCGGTTTTCTGTCTTGGGTACCTCAGGACACAGCGACAGAAGACTAGACAGGAAAGCACACAGGAGAGCTAGGTTCAGAAGGAGCTGTGGCTACCAATGCACAGAGGAAGGAAGTGGGCCAGAGGCAAGGACTGAGAAGACAGAACTGGTCACATATATAACAGGCTCCAGAAAAGACTCATATGACGGAATAAACACAAATGATGACACGGACTGCAGTGTAAACATGAGCTGAAAAGGACATTTCTGCCTGCAAAGAGCACCATCATGCAGACAGGCTTCATCTGGAGGGCAGCTGACAGTCTGCCCCGAAGCCCTGCGGCTCACTCACCAGGCGGACTTTCTTCTCCTCCTTCAACTGTTTCCACACATCGCTGTACATTTCATCCAGGCCCTGCCGAGTCTGCTTGTAAGTCTCCAGCTCAACTTTGGTGTCCTGTTTTGTTATCTGAATCAAACAAGAACACCAAGAACAAATGAACTAGCTACAATACATTTCAAAGTATGTCACAATCCTTTAAATAAAAAAAAAAATAAATAAATTTCTAACTTCTAAACATGATAGAGTTTTTTGGGTTTTTTTTTTTTGGTTTTTCAAGACGGGGTTTCTCTGCATAGCCTTGGCTGTCCTGGACTAGCTTTGTAGACCAGGCTGGGTTTGAATTCACAGTGATCCGCCTGCCTCTGCCTCCCGAGTGCTGGGATTAAAGGCGTGCGCCACCACCACCTGGCCATGATAGAGTTTTTATTTTTTCAAGACACAGTTTCTTTGTGTAGCCTTGGCTGTCCTGGACTCACTTTGTAGACCAGGCTGGCCTCGAACTCACAGCGATCCGCCTGCCTATACCTCCTGCCTCCTGAGCACTGAGATTAAAGGCTACCATGCCCAGTTACATGATAGATCTTAAAGATATAATAACCTGAAAGATGAAAGATGCCAACAGATTTGTGCATGACTGTGCAACAGGGCCTCACTATGCACCTCAGGCAGGACTTGAACTTGCAATCCTCTTGCTACTGCCTCTTGAGTGCTAGAATCACAGGGGTGTGCTACCTCTTGTGAATAGCCCAATATATATTTATAACAGGTTAGGCTGTGAAACAGGTTAATTTTCTTCACAACAGGACAAGAATTCCTGGTGCAAAAGGCCCTCATTTGATCCATCACACAGTATTTACTGCCATTTTTATGTGGCACCAGGGACTTGTGGTGAGTCAACCCTGATCTCTACCCTTAAGCCACCAGATGAGGCAGAGCTGCAGCCTAGCATCTTACAGACTGCCAGGCGTATGTGCAGAGAGGGAAGAATGGAGTGCTAAGGGAATACAGAAGGAAGACCATGCCAGCCGTGGGAATCGGGAACAGAGTGTCAGCCCACTTAGCACAGAGCACAAGCTAAGGAACAAACTGGAACTCTGGAGTACAAAGGCTGGGAGTCTTAGGAGTCTTCAGCGATCGCAGTAGCCTGTGGTGACAATGGAGGGGACAGCAGTGAGAGGCACTCTCTGCTTTCATACAAGACACCTTTTCTGCACTCTGCAGGCTGGCCTTGCTCTCTGCAGGCTCGGCATCAGCATGCTCACTGACCACAGCATGGGACTAGTGAAGGCAGCTCTTATGTACAGAACAGGCTTTCGGCCCCAGACAATCGGAGTGGCCACCGCTGCCACAGGTCATCTCGGGAGGTTTAAAGCATCCTGAAGGGCATGTGCAGGCTCTCTGTGATTGTGACGCCATTTCATACAAGACACTCAGTACTCTAGAGGGATCCTGACAATCTCTCCCATGATGCCAAGGGTCAGCTGCAAGTTTCAGACTAATGATGGATGTGTGAGGGTAAAAAACACTGCCCAGCTGTCAGGTCACCCTCTCACCTCCACACTCTTTTCACTTCTTTCTCGAATTAATTCATTCTGTTCTCTCAGCTGCTGCTGTTCTTCTTGCAGGGAACAAATTCGGTCTGTCGCAGCTGAAAGCTGATAAAGAAAGATTTCTTATATTTCTTAACATCAAAATTAATCTTGCCCCCCAAATTAAGAGCTGACATTTGCTTAGCTCCTACACAATTTACTAAGCATCTTAACGTTTGATATTTCTCTGCCTCGCTTTAAATAGAAAGTGCACGGTCCACACTTCCAAAGACATCTATGTAGTAAAACCTCTGCTGCACCCACTACATCCTTGCTTTCTGTGCCCTCTACAAATTTTCCCCACATTGCAAAGTCAGTCACTTGATGCAGTTACAGTGATAATTTATGTACACACACACATTAGAGTTCAGACACCTCTACTACAGAAGCACCAGACAGACCTGTCAGTACTCAAACATTTAGAATAGCTTTTGATGACTTGAGCACATACTTAGACCAACGGGGAGGCTGTATGGCTCTTGGCTGGAACTATAAATCAAGTAGGCCCAAAACTTGTAAAATGGGGAGGATTTATGTTATTGTCAGGCAAATGACTTCAGGGTGGTTTGTTTTTGTTTTGTTTCTTGAGTCAAGGTTTCATTCTGTAGCCTACCTCTTCCTTCTGAGTACTGGGATTAGCACTGTGTGCTACCATGCCCAGCCTCGTGTTGTTGCTGAACGTGGCAGAGGGGTCTTTCCATTGTTCCACCTTAGTTTTTGAGGCAGGGTCTCTCACTGAACCCGGAGCATACTGTTCTGTCTAGACCTGCTGGCCTGCCAAGGCCCTGGATCTGCCTGTCTCTGCTTCCAGGCCCTAGGCTCCAGGCTTGTGCTGTCTTGCCCAGCTCTGACCCGGGTGCTGGAGATGCTACGCCGTTCCTCAGGCTTATGGAGCAATCTCTCCGCACTGAGCCATCTCCCCGCTTCCCACTTTCAGTTTCTTGATAAACAGATATAGTTTACTGTCAAGGGAGATTAAAGATTTTGGAGGAACGAATCAAACTTAAGTCATGAGAAATAGGCCCCAGAGGAACCCTCTCTCCTGAAATGTGTCATTGTGGCTTAAGGGAAGAAAAGTTGGATTCATTCATGAATGTGTCTAGTAAGCACATATCATGGGAGGCAAAGGAGATGGGCTAACACAGAAGCCAGACCCGTCCTTATTCCAGCTTCACACTCTAGCTTGCAGAGGACAAGTGAGATGTAAGCCATCTGGCCATCTTTCCACAGCTGAAGTATCTCGAGACACTGAACTGTCTTCTAAAACCCTTCAGAGTTCTCCTCAGACCCAGACTCAAGTTTCTAAATAACTGCTATGTCTAAGAACCCCCCTAAGGCCTTGAAGGTGTTAGGGGACAGCCATCAGCTATTTCCCCTCTGAGGAGCCTTTTCTAAAGGATGTCTTTTCCTACAGTCTGCTGAAGAAAACACCCAGCCACTGAGTTTCAAGAGCACAGTCGGACTTCCAGGTGAAGCACTGCTTTGTTCTGAAGTCAGCCAAGCCTCCAGGCCCTCCCCCAGTGCTACTTCATGCATATTGATACCACAGTAAACTGAGTTGATCTCTACAACAAAATTACAAATTCTATGTGTCATCCAACTTGGAGACACCGGATTGAGGCTTAAAGACCTACCCCTATCTCCATGGAGGCTCAAAGGCCTGCCTGCCAAGCAAGGTATATGGCCTAACTACAGTGGTTCCTCTGTGACACTCTCCTGAAGATACTGTGTGTCTCCTTTAACTCACATAGTCTGTGCCCCTTCCCCTGAAAGCCCCTAAGGAGAGCAGTCAGCCTACAGGGAATCTTAGTGGATCCTTCACTTACAGACCCTCCTAGCCTGCTGCACCCTGCATACTGTGGGGTGCCCCTTCTCAAAGCTCTCTTCCTTCCTACTACCTGTGAAAAGCCTCAAGGCTGAGCAACCCCCTCCTGCTAACAGGAGACAAGATGTGTCCACCAGGGAGACTGCCGGGCAGCGGGCAGCAAGCTTCCTCCTCGGCCGCAGCCCTCCCTCTTCCTAGTGAGAAAGCAGAGAAAGAACATGCTGTGGGGAGACTGCATCTATGCTCCCAAGACGCCAGAAGTGATGAGCTGGGGTGCCTCTGGGGTTGTCTGTGGTCTCTGGGCAGCAGGGAGGCATGGGGCTATATAGCAAAGGTGAGTAGAGAAGAAAACTACCTTTTCAGGCCACCTAATGGTGCATTACTCAGAGGTGAGAAAACCGAGGTCATTGGGAACTGCCTCAAGATCCGCTTCCATGCCTCACTGGGAACCCTACACGGGCGGAACATAGGTGCTCTGTCTCCTGTGCAGTTCCACATGAGGCTAGCTCCCCTTCTTCTCAGCAGGATGCTATGGTCAGGTACATCAACTATCCCATCTCTCTCTCTCTCTCTCTCTCTCTCTCTCTCTCTCTCTCTCTCTCTCCCTCTCTCTCTCTCTCTCTCTCTCTCTCTCTCTCTCTTCTTCCTGTACTGTCTACTGAACCTAGGCCTCATGTACACTAGGGTGAGCACTCTACCATTGAGTCCTCTTTACTTTTTGAGACAGGGTCTCCTTATTGTTCAGGCTAGTTTTGTTTGTTTGTTTGTTTTGGCTTTTTGAAACAGGGTTTCTCTGTGTAACAGTCCTGGTTGTCCTGGACTCACTTTGTAGACTAGGCTGGCCTCAAACTCAGAGATCCACCTGCCTCTGTCTCCTGAGTGCTGGGATTAAAGTTATGTGCCACCATGCCCGGTTGTTCCGGCTGATTTTGAACTCCCTCTCTAACCCAGGCAGGCTTTGAACTTGCCATCCTCTCGGCTCAGCCTCCCAAGTAGCTGGGGTGACAGGCCTGCTACCATCAGGCCCGACTTATACCACTTCTTTTAACCTTGGGTCACTCTATTTTGTTTAAGCAAAAAGTTACAAACCTCTTCTTGAAGCTTTGAGTTTGTCTTTTCCAAGCCATCGATCTTGGTTTGAAGATCCCCAACTGTGCAGCTGTAGATAAGAAACACACACAGTCAGCGTAAGCTTAAACAGCGGACTGTTCTCCCAACTGGCGAATGAGAGGGATAGTCCTGACTTCCTGTATGAGAGGAAATGTGCAGGGCTGCTCAGCACATAGAGGTAGGACTCTCAATGTGTATGGATACTAAAATATTGTCAGCCTGGTGTGGTGGCGCACACCTGTAATCCCAGCACTCAGGAGGCAGAGGCAGGTGGATCACTGTGAGTTGCAGACCAGCCTGGATTACATAGTGAGTTCCAGGACAGCCAGGACTATGTAGAGAGATCCTGACACAAAACCCAAAAGTAACAGAAAGTTATTGTCAATAAATCTTATCCTCCAAATAGTCTACTGATGTAGCTACTCAGTCATCTATTAAGAAAATGTTTTCCCTCTACTGTAATAGATGATGAGAATCAAAAGTGCATGGACATTCATATTAAGACTTTTTTTTTTCTTTTTGAGACAGGGTTTCTCTGTGTAGCTTTAGCTATCCTGGACTCGCTTTGTATACCAGGCTGGCCTCGAACTCACAGTGATCCACCTGCCTCTGTCTTCCAAGTGCTGGGATTAAAGGCGTGCGCCACCATGCCCGGCCATATTAAAACTTTTAAAATAAAAAGACTGAATTATATGTATTTAACTGTTTGGCAGGCGTCACCTGCCACAGCACAGCTATAGAGCTCAGAGACAACTCATGGGAGTTAGTGTTCTCCTTCCACATCTGGGTCCCAGAGGTCAGCCTTGGTCATTCATTCATTCATTCATTCATGGTCTCTCTATGTAGCCCTGGGTGACCTGGAGCTCACTATATAGACCAGGCTGGTGTCGAACTCACAGAGACCTGCTCGTCTCTGCCTTCCAAGTGTTGAGACTAAAGGCGCGTGTGCCACCATACCCAGCCAAGATCATCAGGCTTAGCAGCAAGAGCCTTTACCTGCTGAACAATCTTACCAAATTTTATTTGTGTGCACTTGTGTGTGCACATGTGTAGGCCAGAAGTTGACCCTGGATATCTAAGCTGTTTTTCGCTTCTTCTTCTTCTTCTTTTTTGGGGGGGGGGGGGGCGGGTTTCGAGGCAGGGTTTCTCTGTGTAGCCTTGGCTGTCCGAGACTCACTTTGTAGATCAGGCTGGCCTCGAACTCATAGTGATTCGCCTGCCTCTGCCTCCCGAGTGCTGGGATTAAAGGTATACGTTGCCACACCTGGCTGTTTTTCCGCTTCTTAAAAAAAGATTTATTTTTACATATACAGGTGTTTTGCCTGTACGTATTTTTCTATGTACCTAGTAGCTAAGGAGGCCAGTAGAGGATGTCAGACTCCTGGTACTAGAGTTACAGACAGCTGTGAGCTGTGGGTGCTGAGAACTGAAACCTGGGCCTTTGCAAGAGCAGCCAGTGCTCTTAACCACTGAGCTGTCTCTCTGGCCTTCTGAAACACGGTCTCTCACAGCATGTGTAGCTCACTGATGGGCTAGCGCGCTCTAGGGATCTGCCTGTTTCCACGTCCCCAAGACTGAGGTTACGTATACACAGGGCAAAGCTCAGTTTGTTTTCTTTTCCCCTGAGACAGGGTTTCTCTGTGTAGCCTTGGCTATAGAGACCAGGCTGGCCTTGAACTCACAGCAATCTGCCTGCCTCTGCCTCCCTGAGTGCTGGGACTAAAGGCCTGTGCTACCACACCTGGCTTTATACTACCTTTTTAAAAAAAAAAAACTACTTTTATACTGTGAAAAAATATAAACAATGTAAAGAATCTGCAAACAGGAAATAAGAGGTTTGATGATAGCAACAAGCCCTTTGACAAGAACAGGAACTTAAGTTCTGGACAATAAAGCCATCTTTATTGTAAGCATTTTAAATGCATCAAGTTGCTTAATTTTCCCCATAATTGGAAGAGATAGACCATTCTGTTAATCTACTTTGCACATGATCAAACAAAAGCACTTATGTTAAGGAATTCAAGCACATATATGTATGCCATCCTTCACTAAACTATTTTTTTCCATAAACTTAAGATTTTTATTTTAGGCCAGGCATTGTGGTGCACACCTTTAACCCCAGCACTGGACAGATAGAGGGTAGTGGATCTCTGTGAGTTCCAGGTTCCAGACGAGCCAAGGACTACATATTCAGACCCTGTTTAACACACACACACACACACACACACACACACACACACACACGTGTGTGTGTGTGTGTGTGTGTGTAGGTGCCTATGGTGGTCAGAGCTGCAGGCAGTTGAAAGCTGCCTGAGGTAGGTGCTGGGAACAGAACCTGAAGAGCAATTTGCCTTTTTGTTTGTTTGTTTGTTTTTGTTTTTCAAGACAGGGTCTCTCTGTAGCCTTGGCTGTCCTAGACTCACTTTGTAGACCAGGCTGGCACGAGCTCACACTGATCCACCTGCCTCTGCCTCCGAGTGCTGGGATTAAAGGTGTGCGCCACCACGCCCAGCCACAATTTGCCTTCTTAACTGCTGAGCTATTGTCTAGCCAGCGGTTCTCAACCTGTGGGTCTGACCCCTTTGGCAAACCTTTATCCCCCCAAATATTTAAATTATGATTCATAATAGTAGCAAAATTACAGTTATGAAGTAGCAGTGAGATACTTTTACGGTTGGGGGTCACCACAGCATGAGGAGCTGTATTAAAGGGTCGCAGCATTAGGAAGGCTGAGAACCACTGCCAGCCCCTTCCTTCATTTTTGGTATTATTTTATTTGTTCTCTTTCCCGAGTCTGTGGGGTAGAGGCAGCGCTCCAGGCACTGTGTACTTATTTATCTCTCTACCCTGTGAACCACACCCAACAAAGCTGAAGTCTTCCCCAAATCTGCTCATCAGGAAGGTGTCTTCTTTGAGGCTGGACACATGAATGTGGCTTGAATGGTTACAACTTGTCTCTCTGTTTGGACACAACATAATTATGATAGTTAAAACAGTGGATCCCCTGCAAAGCTCTGTGGCATGGTGACAGAGTGACTGGCACTGAGGAGGAGCGGGCCTTACCTTAAGTGCCGATTAAGTTCTTCCACGTAATTTTTCTGATCAAGGACATCAGTAATTCTTTCATGCCTTGTGGAAAGAGTACACAAAGAGAAAAACATCTTAAATTCATGTCAACCCATTTATAACTGTCCCTCAACCTTCTGAAGACCCTGCAGGAACCCCGAGGCGATCAGAGCCACACATCTGGTGGAGACTGAGAGCAGGGCTTGCCTGAGACAGCAGTGAGGCCTGAGGGCAGGCCACCCTGACTGCCTGGGCCTCTGTGGGGAAGGCAGCCTGCCTGCCTGCCACACACAATGGTTCTGGTCTTACTATACTGAAGGAAAGGGGGTACGCTCTCAAGGAAATGAGGACTGTTGAGAGCACAGCAGAGCAGTCTACAGGCCAGAGAAGGCGCAGTAAAAAGTCCTTCACGTTTGACAGTCAAGCTGTCCCTCGGATAGACTGATTTCTTTAAAAAAAAAAAAAAAAAATCCAATTAAAAACAAAAATTCCAGTTGGGTATGGTGCACATGCCTTTAATCCCAGCACTTGGGAGGCAGAGGCAGGCGGATCACTGTGAGTTGAGACCAGCCTGGTCTACAAAGTGAGTCTAGGACAGTCAAGGCTACACAGAGAAACCCTGTCTCAAAAAGCAAAAACAAAAACAAACAAACAAACAAAAAAAGTCTAAGAAGGTTCAGTGGGCAGAACACTTGCTATGCCTGATGACCTAAGTACAATTCCCAGAACTCTCATAAAGGTGGTTGGAGGAAACTAAGGCCACAAAGTTGTCCTCAGACCTCCACAAGTGTGCAATGGCATATGCATCCACACATAGGCAACACACCACTGTCTCTCTCTCCTTCCATCCCTTCCTCTTTCCCTTGCCCACCTCCCCCTCCCCGCCCCCGGCCCCTCTCTCACGCAGGGGTTTGGAAGGAAGTGACCATAGCAACTTCCTGTGGTGAGGGGAGTGGGCTGCGATGGGCCAAGGAGACAGTATAAAAGAGGAATTTCCACACATGTGCTCTGTTCTGAGCTCAACTCCTGAAACAATGAGGATGCCACCAGATGCACCTCCGAAATTAAATTAACCTAACATAGCTAAAGTTGCAAAGCTAAACCAGGTTGGCACCTCGCCAGCTGGTGAAGAGCTGCGAGCAGCACGATACTCACTCTCTGCCGCTGTCAAGATCCTGCACATCCTTCAGATAGAGGGAAAAATCAATCACTCCGACCTGATTGAAATAAAGGGCACAGGCTTAGATCAAACATGGCAGTCCTCATTCCCACAAATCTTGTGGGCTGTGAAATTCTGGCTGTGTACTCCAGTACTGTGTGTCCATCCAAAGGAGTATAAAGAGCAGCAAAGGTTGGGGGTACTAAGTAACTTTAAAAGACAGGCGAGCGGGGCAGTGGTGGCGCACGCCTGTAATCCCAGCACTGGGGAGGCAGAGGCAGGTGGATTGCTGTGAGTTCGAAGCTAGCCTGGTCTACAAAGTGAGTCCAGGACAGTCAAGGCTACAGAAAGACCCTGTCTCAAACAGCAACAACAACAACAAAAAAACCCAAACAAACAAAATGACAGGAGGAGTGATGGGGAGGGAGAAAGAAAGGGAGGGGGAGGGAAGGAGGGAGGGAAGCAGGGGAGGGGTAGAGAGAGAGAGAGAACCACTAGGCTTCCAGACTAATGTGGCAGTCTTATTTATCTGACACTTCTAAGTCCTTCTTTCCTTCTTTCCACACCTATGTTGGAGTTTATTGTTTGTTTGTTTGTTTTTTCTTGTACTTGACACAAGCTAGAATTATCTGAGAAGATGGAGCAATTGAGAAAATGCTTCTGTAGGCAAGCCTATGGGGCATTTTCTTGATTGACAATTGATGACTGATATAGGAGGCCCACTGCAGGTGGTGCCACTGGGTATGTGGTCCTGGATGCTATAAGAAAGGCTGATATGGCTGGGTAGTGGTGGCAGATGTCCTTAATCCCAGCACTTGGGAGGCAGAGGCAGGTGGATCGCTGTGAGTTCATGGCCAGCCTGGTCTACAAAGTGAGTCCAGGACAGTCAAGGCTACACAGAGAAACCCTGTCTCGAAAAACAAAAACAAAAACAAAAAAGAAAAGAAAAGAAAAGAAAGGATAGGCTGATATGAACCACAACAATGACCAGCAGGACACAGCGAACCTAAGGGTGCAGTGGTGGCACGGGTATCTTGGCAGTAACCAACAGCTCTCTAGAGACCATGGCTGGTACTTATTAGGATGCACTGTGTGAGATGTGTCTCTGTACATTCAGTTGTTGATTCCGTACATGGCCTATCATGTTTTGTAAACACACATCGTCCCTCACCTGCCTACGGAAAGACAGAATTGTACCTGATTGGCTTTAATAAAGAGCTGACAGCCAATATCTAAGCAGCAAGGGAGGGCAGAACTTGTGTGCAGAGAGAGGGTCTCTGCGAGAAGTAAGGTGCAGGAGGATTTGCCAGTGTGACATGGGAAGGAACAGACGGGGCTGAGAGAGACCTGAAGAACTAGCCCCATGGTGACCACGAGCTGTAATAGTTGGGATGAGCTGGCTGAGAGTCTGCCCAGCTAAGGCCCAAGCTTTTAAATATTAATTAGACTCTGTGTCTTTACTTAACCACTGGCGGGGCCAAGGACGTCCTGCTATAGATACTGGAAATGCAGCCAACTACTCAGAGCTAGCAAGGCCATGGATTCCGGACAGGAGCCTACGATCACCGCTTTATTAAACCAGCACCATCCCTAACTACATTCTAAATATTTATCCTTATACCCACAGATAAGCAGAGCCCTCACAGCCGTCAGGAGAACTGCTCTTTGTCACAGATGGAGACCAGTACAGAAAGTCACAACCAATTAAACTGTAGAAATGTGGGCTCTAGTCCCAATGGACCCATCTATAACACAACTCCTGCCCTGGCTCAGGCATCGTTGCTGAGGTGGGGTTGGAAAGAGTTTAAGAGTCAGAGAAGCAGGGAGTTTGCTGTGAGGTTGTGTCTCCTAGGAATGTCTGAAGCCACACACATGAAGTCTCGTCAACATGGCTGCCTAAATATGAGCTGAACAGGAACAACAGCAGACATGTTAATGTATATGTGGGGGAGTGTGAGGAAGGGGAAGCTCAACCTACGCAACAAACTGCAGGAACTAAGGGCGCGGAGCGCTGGAGAAGGTCTTCCTCAGGGAAGAGCTCACCAATGGGCTGTCTAACCCTAAATGGCCAGCCCTGGAAACACACACACAGGTGACATCATACAGACCGAGCAGGTGGTGCTTACGTATTAGGAACATACTAACACACATACATACACATGGGTGTAAATATTCAAAAGAAAGAATAAAACAAATAAGCAAAGAGCACAGAAGCCTACAGGAAACTTGGAACATAAGCGGAGACATGTGATTCGGGGGTATAGGGAAAGAGTATGACACAATGGCCAAACAGGGCTTATCTGGAGAACATAGCAACAGTACTGTTACGGGGGAAGCCACACATGAACTGCTCTGCTTGAGTTAAAAGCTCATGACAACCAAACAATAATCTGATATCATCCAATGTTCACTTCCAATAAAAACACAAAGCAAATTAGAAAACAGTTTTTCACACACACATTTCCTGGAGGTTATCCATCCATCCATCCATCCATCCATCCATCCATCCATCCATCCATCTATCAGTCTTTATCTACTTTTTGAGATAAAGCCTCACTAAATGGCGAAGCCCGGCCTCAATCTTGTAATCCTCCTGTCCTGGTCTCCCAAGTACCTGGCTTACAAGAACAGTACTTTTGGAACTGGAGAGATGACTCAGAGGTTAAGAACATTGACTGCCCTTCCAAAGGTCCTGAGTTCAATTCCCAGAAACCAAATGGTGGCTCACAACCATTTATAATGTGACCTGATGCCCTCTTCTGGTTCTAGTGTGCACATGTACATGCAGGCATAATAAATAAATAATAAAAAAACCTCACAAGAACAATACTTTTATTTCTATTAAATATGGTGTATGTGTGTGTGTGCTGCTGAGTACAAGCTGATTCTGGGTGTTTGTTTCTTTCAGCAGAGTTGAGTATTTTATTAATATGTTAATGGAAGCCTCAGTAAGGCACACGGGAGAGTAGGCTCTGGGCTCCCTTTTCTTCTTTGAGACAGGGTCTCACTAGGTAACCCTTGCTGGCCTGAAACACACTAGAATGTTTGTCTAGAATTTACAGAAATTTGCCTTTCCTCTGCTTCTCCTATGCTGGGATTGGAGGTGTACACTGCCACTCCCAGCTTTTCTTTTCTTTCTTTTTTCCTTCCTTCCTTTTCAAAATTGAGACAATGTAATGTTTAGTTCCTTTTCTCCTTTTTATTTTATTTATTTATTTATTTTTGTTGTAGCTAGCTTCTCTTTATTTTTAAATTTTACTGTGTGTGTACTTTACATACTTAGTTTACATTTTATAACAGGAATACTTATAATATCTATATATGTGGTAAAACTTAAATCTATGATTTGTCTTCTTTTTTCTTTTTTCACTTTACATCCTGATTGTAGCCCTTCCCACCTCTCCTCTTGTTCTTTTTTTTTAACACACTTTTTATTGAAAAATAAAATCATTCATATTACATCTCATTTGCTATCCCATCCCGTGCATCCTCCCATTCCTCCCTCCCTCCCGCTTTCACCCCATTCCCCTTCCCTATGACTGTGACTGAGGGGGACCTCCTCCCCCTGAATATGATGCTAGGGTATCAAGTATCTTCTTGGTAGTCTGCTATCCTTCCTCAAGTGCAGTCATCATCAAACCCCTACCCAGACCTAGCCAAGGGACAGAACATTCTCTACAGTTAAGTGGAGACTGGGAACTGACTTTCTTTTCTCCTTTTTAATAATAAAAAAAAAATCTATCAGGGAGATTTTAAAAATTAACTTTACGCATATTGGTGCTTTGCCTGCATGTGTATCTGTCCACCATCTGCATGCAGTGCCCGTGGAGTCCAGAAGGGCATTAGCTCCTCTGGAACTGGACCTAGATGGGTGTTAGCTGCTATGTGCATGCTGGGAACTAAACCTGGGTTCTCTGGAAGAGCAACTTGTTGACCAGTGCTTTGCTTTTTTTTTTTTTGCTTTTTCAAGACAGGGTTTGTCTGTGTAGCCTTGGCTGTCCTGGGCTGGCTTTGTAGACCAGGCTGGCTTTGAACTCACAAAAGATCTACCTGCTTCTGCCTCCCGAGTGCTGGGATTAAAGGCATGTGCCACCATGCTTGGCATTTTTTTTTTTTAAAGACAAGATTTCTCTGTGCAACCCTGGCTGTCCTGGAACTTGCTTTGTGGATCAAGCTGGCTTTGAACTCACAGAGATCTGCCTGCCTCTGCCTCCAGAGTGCTGTGATTAAAGGCGTGCGTCACTATTCCTGGCTTACAACCAGTGAGCCATCTCTCCAGTCCTATCTCTGTTTTTTTGAGACATGGTTTCATATATCCCAGACTGACCCTGAACTTGCTTTGTACTGAGGATGACCTTGAACTTCTGATCCTCTGGCTTCACCTCCAGAGTGCTGGGGTTACAGACATGCACTACCACGCCTGGTGCATGTGGTGTGAGGAACCAAACCTAAGGCTTGTGGATGCTATGCGAGCGCTCTACCAACCGAGCCAGTGCCTGGCTGCCCAAGTTACTTCTTCATCTCCCCTGAGATGTCCCCAGCACAGCAGCCTGCCCTAACCTCCACAGAGGCCTCTTGCCTTTTGTCCCTTTCTTAGGTTCAGTACACGTCTGCAGATTTCAAAGTAAAATATAGCTGGCCTGGCTCCTTCCATCAAAGCCTAAACTGTGTATTACCTGAGAATCCAAGTCTTCTCCCTTCAGGCAGAGATTGGCATCCAGAACATTGAGTCCCACCAGCAGACCGACAATCACCATCCCCTCTTCCTCCATCATTAATGCCTCAGGCTCATAGAACTCACTGCAAGAGACTGACATGTCAGGGAGCTGCTCAGACATGCCTTTCGGAAACACTACTCACCCTTACCCCAGCCTCCTGCCACCTGGCTCCTGGCCTTGCCCTGGAGCAGGGGACCCTCAGGGAGTTTCCTTTCTCCCACCATGCCATATGCTTCCTCTTTTGCTACAGTTGGGTCCTAAATGGTAAAGTTGCTCCCCATTTTGGTACTGTTAAAACTGTTAGAAGTGGGGCCAATTGATTGGTCATTAGGTCACTGGAGGTATGTTCCGAAGGAGCATGACCTTTGCCCTTTCCTCTTTCTCCATTCTGGCCAGGAAGTCAGCAGTTTTTATTTTACCTACCATGTGCTTCCCACAGGATATGTTGCCTTGCCACAGGCACAATGCAAAAGGACCAATTATGGGACTGTGAGGCAAACAAACCTTTTCTTTTTCTTGATATATAAACACGTTTGTGTGAAACTGTATGTATGTGTGTGTGTGCTAGTCCTCAGATGCCTGCCTTTTGTTTTATTTTGTATCATTTTACTCTATGTGCATGTATGGGTATTTTGTCTGCATGAAATCCAGCTTTTTAATGTAGGTGCTGGGGACTGAACCTCATGCCTGTACAACAAGCAGTTTATATGCTCAGAAACTTCTCCAGCTCTTTCTCTTTAAGATCTGACTCTCTCAGGTGTTTTGTGACAGCAACAGAACGCCTGTTGGGCTCCTGCATTTGGATCTTGATCTCAGCCCTTCTCGGCTACTCTCGGCCACTGCCTTCCTGTCATTCTGCCTCCTGCCTGTGTCTTCCTGGCTTCTCTCTGTACATGGAACTTACTATCTGAAACGTTACGTCACCAGGGCTGACTGGTGAGGTGACAGTGGGCAAAGGCACCTCCTACGAGCTTGACAATATGAGCTGCTCTCAGGGACCTAGTGGATTGAAGGAGAGAACTGAGCTGGGCGTGGTGGCGCACACCTTTAATCCCAGCACTCGGGAGGCAGAGGCAGGTGGATCTCTGAGTTCAAGGCCAGCCTGGTCTACAGATCCAGTTCCAGGACAGCCAGGGCTACACAGAGAAACCCTGTCTCAAAAAACTAAAAAAGAAGGAGGAAGAGGAGGAGGAGGAGGTAGAAGAAGGGGAGAAGAAGAAAAGAAAAAGCAGAAGCAAAAGAAGAAGAGGAGGAGGAAGAGAGAACTGACTTCTTCAATTTGCTTTCTGACCTACATGTGTGCCATGGTATGCACAATCCCCCAAATAAATAAACTTCAAGGAAAGAAAACCAAAAAAATCAAAACAAGCTATGTTCAATAGTAAATCATGACTTGAAAATTCTGAAAAATCTGGGTCTTGGCCATGATGTAAAGGATATTTTTATCTGTACTAGAAAAGAGAATTAACTCTGGAGATTTCTGTTATATAAGGTTTCAGTCTAAAGAAAAATCTCTTTTCTAATGGCTACTTGTTTATACAACCATAAATATAAAGAACGAGTCAGTCAAACATTTCAGTGATAGCCACTATTTAGGTTTTCACTAATGCTAAGAGAGATGTACATTTTACAAACTGGATATGAAATCTTCAACCAGATGACATGTGTATGCTTTGTGCATGTGTGTGTGTGCGTGTGTGTGTGTGTGTGTGTGTGTGTGTGTGTGTGTGTGTGTGTGTGTGCTCTGTCTGTGTTTCTTTGTGTAGCCTTGGCTGTCCTGGACTCACTTTGTAGACCAGGCTGGCCTTGAACTCATAGTGATCCGCCTGCCTCTGCCTCCCGAGTGCTGGGATTATAGGTGTGCGCCCTGTGCCTGGCTCTGTATGTCTTTTGTTTGTTTGTTTGTTTTTCTGATAAAAAATTACTACTGTGCCTAGTTCAAAAGTTATTTTATTACTGTTATCATTTAGTCTAATAAATACCATTTATTTGACTATATTTATTTGAAACTTAACTGAATGGGTTGCCAGTTACCAAATTATAAGTCTTAATATTTTAGGAAAAATATTAAGACAATAGAGCTCAACAAAGAAATACTTCAAACCTCAGAGCACTGCAGATTTAGTAATAATTTAGATGCCAGCAGTGAATGTTCTATTTCTTTATTTCTCAACGGCCTACAGACTATGCTGTGGCTCCAAAGTAAAAGAGAACACAAGCTGCAATACCTTAAGAGAGGCTTATTGTCTATGAGCACTTTCAGATAATCTGCCAGTTTCTTTTGCATGAGAGCAAGATAAAGCCAAGCTCTGCCTCTTCCCACGGCTGTCCTAGAATGCAAACGGAGAATCAGAGCACTGTGGCATAACTGCAGCAGCAAACACAGAAGAAAAGAAAATGACGTGGGGGAGAGGTGTGTTCGTTCGCTCGCGCGCGCACACACACACACACACAATCACATGGTAGTTTAGGGGTTAGAGAGGTCCTATCTGGGCAGAGAATGGTCACTGTACAACTTAGGTGCTTTTTGGATTTTTGTGTCACACTTCAAGTGTTAGAGTCTCATAGCATTTCTGAGGCACAGACTCACCTATTCAATTTTATGTCTGTGCTGAAATGCGATGTAAGATTTACCACGCTGGGCTGGAGACACACTTGCAGTTTCCCAAATTCCCACATTCCACCTGATATGACTGCTAGAAACAAAATTCAAGTCCTCTACAAGGTACTCTTAACTGCTGAGCCCTCGCCACAGTCCCAACAACGAATTTACACTAAGTGAACCACGTGGCAAGAGGCGACTGCTATCGTCATATTAAAGAACGGGAGTGTGGGGCCCAGAAAGTTCAAGTCTCACTCAAGGTCGTGGGAGTAATGTGCCTCACAGGTGGGGTTAGAATCCATGTCGAGCATGGTTCCTGTTACAGAGTGTTCCAAATTAGAAAGGACTCGAGATGGGGCAAACACGAGAGAGTAAAACGCAGACATTCGCTCACACTCCTCCTCCTCCTCCTCCTCACTCACTTTAATTCTGGAAGATTCCGGACACTGGTGGCAATATCTGATGCTTCAGGGCAAAGTTTTTCCACCAGCTCCAAAGGACCAAAGAAAGATTTATTTTGGCCAATGAAACTCTTCTTAACTAAAAGGAAAGACAACAGTGTTAGTTAAGAGAACAGGTCGCAGCGTCTTCTGGGGCCCATGGCCTTCCCTTCAAAAGCCAAGCACAGCTACAAAGCTCCACACTCAATCCTACGACACAGTCTTTCGGACTGGCAGAGGCTGCAGAACAAATCAGCTCTGCTTTCCTCTGGCAATGAGTGCTCTCTGATCGCATGCTCTTTCTGCAAGAAGTTACTGCTTATGAACCGAAATGTGTGAAATCCTGGCACCTCTGTCCTGGTGTCAGCATCAATACTCGGCTCCTAATTGTCACAGCAAATTCCCTCCTGAACTGTCACAATAACCCAATTGCTTTCCTGATATCTTCATTTCTCTACCCTTACAACTTGTTCTCTTTTTTTTTTAAAAAAAAGATGCAAATTGAGCTTCATTTTCCCTTAAACTCCTCCTAATTCACTTAGAAGAAAATCCAGCTCCCCATTGGGACTGCCAAGGGCCGGCAGGATCAAGCCCCTCCCTACTTCCTGGCTCTCACCTCCCAGCCACACGCCCTCACAACCAAGCCAAGGTTGTCCCAGTCAGGACATCTGCACCTTTGCTTCTGTTTGGCCCGCCCCTCCTTCCCTTATGCTAGGAATGTTGGGGCCCAAATCACCACAGTGTCCTCTCTTCCTTAGGTCTCAGCTCAGGTGTCAACCCCTCAAAAATTTTTTTCCTTCCTGCATCTGAACGTTCCCGGTCTTCATTCTCTGTCGTCTCACTTGTATCTCTGTGTTTCTGTATTCACCATCCTTGCCTTTAACTCGCCCCCCAGAGCCACCGGCAGCCACATGGGTCACTAACGGCGCATCTGCAGCGTGGGCGGTGCAGCCAAGGCCTGAATGACATGTGCTGGCAATGTAAAACATGGTAGATTTTATGCTGGCCGCTGGTGGCGCACGCCTTTAATCCCGGCACTCGGGAGGCAGAGGCAGGTGGATCACTGTGAGTTTGAGGCCAGCCTAGTCTACAAAGCGAGTCCAGGACAGCCAAGGCTACATAGAGAAACCCTGTCTCGAAAAACCAAAAGAAAAAAGAAAAAGAAAAAGAAAAAAACCCCCCCACAAAGACCAAGCAAGCAAGCAAGCAAACAACAAACCCCAAAAAGCCACGGTAGATTTTATGCCTTATTATTTAAAAAGCCTACCGGGAACGAAGATTGGTCTCTGTGGCTTGCAGTACCCTTTCTACTGGACTACGCTGCTCTAGAACACAGGGGGCCTGTTTGTCCTGTGTGCTACTCTCCTCTCTACGCCCGCAACAACGCTTAGTACTAGCGAGGGCAAAGACTTAGCCCAAATTTCTATGCTCCCAAACGCCCCCAGGCTCACCTTTCAGCCCATGTTTGAGGCAATGCTCCATCACTACAAAGAACTGCTGCAAGGGGGCGTGGTCTGCATCCAGACTGCGTCCCAGGCTGAGGGCAGACTGGAGTAAGACCTTAATGCTGAGTTTCATCATGTGCATCAGGTTGGCACGCTCCTCCATCACCTGGCCTTTGGAAGCTGTGGGCACAAGCAAGGACAGCTTCATTAGTGGGCTGAGTGGGATTTGGTGTGAGAGGGGTCAGACTGGTGCGGAGAGGGCCAGGGGCTTGCTCAGGGTGAGGACGCACTGGCGGGAGGATGTCCAGGGTTCACAGTGAAGTCGCAGTCCATCTCTGCAGGCCACAGTTCCTATGCAGCCGCTGAGCCTAGTGTGGAAGCAAAGGCAGACTGCCTCAGACTGAGTCCTCACCCAAACAGCTCCTTACGTTGCTTGGGAGATGGCTCTAACAAGACTCGCCGCGATTGGCCTCCTCCCTGACCAATGAAAGGCCGCAAGGTCTAGTCCGCCTTGCCTCCAAACTAGAAGGTGTACTAGAGAAGCGCCCCGCCCCCGACCGCTCCTATTGGACGAAGCCAGCTCAGAGGCGCGCCATTTTGTACTATCGTCCCTAGGACTGGGATGGAACTACCCGGGAGCTTACAGAGTTTCAGGGTGTCTTTTTTTCCCCCGTTATTGTGCCCGCAGGAAAGCGCCCTTCCTTCTTTTTCAGACTCTGGGCTTTCATCCACATTCTATGTTTTGCAAACACTTAAACTTTTTTTTTTTAAAACAGGGCTGGAGAGATGGCTCATCCATTAAAGGCTAGGCTCACAACCAAAAAAGTTTGTTAGAAATGACTCAGTGGCCGGGCGTGCTGGTGCATGCCTGTTATCCCAACACTTGGGAGGCAGAGGAAGACGAATTTCTGTGAGTTCGAGGCCAGCCTGGTCTACAAAGCGAGTACAAGACAGCCAGAACCAC
Organism: Acomys russatus; assembly: GCF_903995435.1. Classification (NCBI taxonomy): domain Eukaryota; kingdom Metazoa; phylum Chordata; class Mammalia; order Rodentia; family Muridae; genus Acomys; species Acomys russatus. Next base: position 31,707,158 of record NC_067161.1, read on the forward strand.
AGGAGAAACCTTGTCTCAAAGAACCAAAAAAGAAAAAAAAGAAGTAACTCAGCTACATTTCCATTTCCACGCTATTCATCCTGTCACTTTGTCGAGTAAGAGTCTGTCTGCAGTTAGTATGGGGTATCTAGGCCAAGTGCTTACCAATGTTGGCTTGAGCCCAAGAAAATGACATCCTAGGGTTAAAAAAAAAAATTAGACTCGGGCTCTGCGGTTAGGAACATGTACTGCTCTTTCCGATGACCAGGCCTACCAACCCACCACGCTCACAACCATCTGTAAGCCCAGCTCCAGGACATCCTATGACATTTTCTGGACTCTGTAGGCATCTGCACATAGCTCTCTTACCCACACACACACATAATCAAATCAAAACAAAACAAAAAACCCTTAGCACCACCCCCCTAAATTAGACTAGAAACTAAAAGCCCCTGTTGGGTGGAAGGGGTCTCCCCGTGGTATGCCTGCACCATCCTTCCATTGGTCCTTGGTGAAGGAGATCTCAGTTTGTTTGCAGCTGTCTCATTACTAATGAGGTCTGTTACTTCCTAGTTTTGTTTTGGGGTTTTTTGTTTGCTTGTTTTTCTTCCCCTGCAAACACTCACTCAATCTTAATTTTTGTGTGGGAGGTTTTGCTATTCTTGTTGTGAAGTACATTCTGGACGCGAGCACTGATGAGGGCACAGAATTACAAGAATAAGTAGGTGTTATTTGAATGAAAATGAGGACAGGAGCGCTCCTGGGTATGGTTGAGGTTTTTATTGTAGATATGAGGGAGAGGCATCTTGAAGAGTCCAGACTGAACATGGCCAGCAGAATAGAGGGCCGTGAGAGAAGAGTGGGAGAGAGAGAGAAGGAGAGAGGGAAGAGGGCAAACGGATGAAGAGAGATACAGAGGACCAAGAGCCAAGTTAAGACGGAAGCCAAATGAGCTTGTAGCAAAAATGGCTGAGTTATACAGCAAAGAGAAGCTAAGGAAGGGGAAGTGAAACTGGGGCAGGGAAGAGGGGTTGGAGTACAGGAGAAGTTTAGGGTAGGGGCAGGGTATGGCACAGCCAGCCAGGATGACTGTACCAGCCACTTAGGGAATGAGGGAGCCTAGGAGCTAGGACCACAGGCGTAGGTTAATGGAAGAGCCATGAGCCACTTCTGCCAGGGATAAGGAGAACAGCTTCTTTCAGCAAGTGTCAGCTCTCTTCTTAAGGCCCTGAGGGAAGGCTGGCTTGTGGGAAGGGAATTTTTGAGACCTAAAGCCACTTAACACATATATAGAAACTGAACAATAATTAAATCTAAAAGACTGTTTACATCTTTGAATTTCTAATAAAGATTACTAAGATTGCAATGGGGCTATATTTTCTAAATTCTCTCAGTAAGACACAAGAAGCCTGGGGAGAGGCACTGGGTCTGACACTCTCAACACTTCATCTTGGCTGCAGGAGGAAGGAGTGGTAAAGATATTTTTATTGTGGAGAAAATTCTATTAATTAAATATTTACATTATAAAGAAACAGATTTGAAAAAATGTAAAACTTAAGGAAAAAATAATAAAAAGGGGAGTGTTCTTTAAGAAAAAAACATGACTATGTCATAATCATAGAAAGTTTATAAAAATGTTATTTATTTATTAGTTTTTTGAGACAGAGTTTCTCTATGTAGCCCTGGCTGTCCTGGAACTTGCTCTACAGATCAGGCTAGCCTCAAACTCAGAGATCCGCCTGCCTCTGCCTCCTGAGTGCTGGGATTAAAGGTGTGCGCCACCACACTTGGGCCCTGAGATCTTTCTTCAGTGACCTTATTTCGAGACCTCAGGTTTCTCATGCCTTCTTCCCTTGCTTTTAAAGGCAAGCGGGTCCCAAGCCCATAGCTTGTCTCAGTGCAGTGACGTTAGGGGCAAAAGACTTAAAAAAAAAAAAAAAAAAAAAAAGAGCCTTGACAAAAGGGTAATGAAATAAGCAATATTTAGATTATTTTGACTTTTCTGGGTTAAACAAAGCATGTAAATGGAAGACCAACAAGTATAATTACCACTTGGCCCCCACATATACACGCACACAAATACATTTAAAAAAAGATAGGAAATAGATAAAAATCAATATGACCTTGAACTTCTGATTCTTTTGCCTTCATCTTGCAAGTGTTGAGATTATAGCCTGCCCACTATGCCCATACCAGGCAAGCACTCTACCGCTCAGCCACATCCAAGCTGGATGGTCCGTTAATATGGGCAAGTGTTATCCCGCACTGAACTGACAGCAAGAACAACCTTAGGCTTCATTTTCAGACATTTTTCTTTTCTTGTTTCTACAGCTCAGTCGCTAACATGAGAGGGGAAAGCTAGCCGGCTTCCCCTGAGAAGGGCTGGGCCACTTGTGGAGAAGTGTTCTGGCACATGGAAGACAGTGGGGCAGCATGCTCCTGAATCCCAGCACTTGGGGTTCAGAGCCCCAAACCAGTCTTGTTGACCCAGCAAGTTTGAAGCCAGCGTGGGCTTCATGAGATTGTCTCGAAAAAACCAAAGCAAACCAAACAAAAATGATGGACAAAACCAGGCAGACATAGCTCACACCATGACCTGATGGGGCGGACACAGTTTTTCCCAGACCGTTTGCCACTCTGCTACCTAGTACAGCTTTTAGCCCTCTTGTCCCAAGCTTGTGAGTAGCAGGAACTCCAGGCCTATCTGAAGACCTGTGAGTTAATGACTGCCTGTCATTAATCATTCTTCCATCATTTAGAAAGCTTCACTCTAAAAAGCAAGATATGCCTTTATGTATGCCCATTGTACGTGAGAGGGGAAAGCTGGTGAGCCCTGTGCAAAGACACCTGGGAAGATACAACAGTTCTCATGAGTATGTGAGCACACAGCACATGTAAGAAAACTCCCCAACCAAGACAGGACAGTTGTGCACCTGGGCTCACGTGGGATATTTTAAAACAACTATTCAAAGCATCTGACAACATTCGCAGCAGCTTTTCTTTCTTTCTTTCTTTCTTTCCTTTTTTTTTAACGAGACAGGATTTCTCTGTGTAGCCTCGGCTGCCCTGGCCTTGATTTGTAGACCACATTGGCCTTGAACTCACAGCGATCCCCCTGCCTCTGCCTCCCGAGTGCTGGGATTAAAGGCGTGTGCTACCACCGCCTGGTGTTTTTTTCTTTCTTTTTAAATGGTGTCTGGTAAGAGTTCTGCTCTCATTCAACTTCTGCTCCCAAACTGCCATTCTCACCACTGACTAGACAGAGAGGGTCTCAGGGGGCCTGGCCTGCTTCTCCAATGCCTCAGCAGAGTGTGTGGCTTCAAACATGACTGACTTGTTGGGAGACACACACCCCAACCCAGCATTGCCTTGAACTGCAACCCCTAAGAAGCCATGATCATATTTTGCCACATCCTGTGTCTGTTGTTACTAAGTAATTTCACTGAATGAACTAATTTCAAAACTCCACATTATGACATTTACATAAGAATTCACCTAAACCACCAACCAATGAGCTTGCATGGGCCAGGCCTAGACCTCCTACGCATATGTAGCAGATGTGCAGCATGGTCAGCCCGTGGGTCCCCTAACAACTGGAGTAGGGGCTGTCTCTGACTCTGTTGCATGCCTTTGGATCCCTTTCCCTGAGCTGGGTTGCCTTGTCTGGCCTCAGTGGGAGGGGATGCGCTTAGTCCTGCTGTGACTTCGGGTGCCAGGGTGGGTTGGTACCCTTGTTCTCTGAAAAGTAGAGGGGGCAGGGAGGAAAGGAGTCACAAGGGCAGGACTGGGTGGTGATGGGAGAGGGGGCTGGTATCAGGCTGTAAAGTGATTAAAAAAAAAAAAAAAAAAAAAAAAAAAAAGGAAATCACTTAAGGCCTAAGGAGATAGGTAGTTTTGTGTGGTGACTAGCAGCACGGGCTTGAGAGATATACTGTTTTGGTTCACGTTTCCTTCCTTATGAAATAGAGATGACAGCACATGCAATAACAGGACTAGCAAGATGGCTTAGTGGGTAAACGTGTGAGCTGCCAGGCCTTATGACCCAAGCTCAATACCCAACCCACAGGGGGAAGGAGGAGACTCCTGAAAGCTGCTCTCTAACTTTTACACACACACACACACACACACACACACACACACACACACACACACAGTCTCTCACTAATTAAGTAAAAAAATGTACTAAAATGGATGAGGATAATAGTAACCATCACCTGGGTCCACCACACAACTCACAAAGAGCATGTAAAACCTGGGCCAGGACCACAGTGTCAATGCCCATCTTCCCTTTCCACAGATCAGCTTCCCCATAGGGACTGCTGGGTCACAGTCCCCTCCACAGTGGCTTGACTAGTGTTGTGATTTCACCCTGCGCTGAGATCCAGAGGGCTCAGAGGGGGCTCTGTCCTTGCCCTCCCTGCCCACTCACGGCTGCAGCGGAGTTGAGGAGGACGAGGGAGAAGTGCCACAGTGTCTGAGAAGGCAGACAGGGATCCACACGGACTTGGCTTCACGTGCCCTGGCCATGCTCCCTGGTACCCAGCGCACCTCATTTATAAAATACAGATTCAGAGCTGCAGAGTTGGTTCAATAATTAACCTGTGAGCTGTTCTTCCAGATGGTCTGAGTTTGAGCCCCAGCACGCACGTTAGGCGGCTCACTCCAGCGCCCTCTTCTGGACTCTGCAAGCACCTACACGTATAGTGTGAACATAAACTCACCAAGGCACACACATTAAACACAGAAAAATTAATTACCCTCATTAAGGAAAACTTATTATCGTATCATTCTTTTTTGTGGGGGGCAGGAGTCTCACTATGTGGGTCAAGCTAGCCTCAAACGTATGGTAATTTTCCTGCCTCAGGATTACAGGTGTGAGACATAATACCCCACTGAGAAAAATGATCCAACTCCAAGCATGGGGCGTCTGCAAGCCCTGCCCTTTGATCACAGTGGCTGTGTTGAGTCCACACCCATGAAGCCAACCCTATTATCATCCAGGCTTTCTGTGGAATTTGAGTTAAAGGGAGGGGGGAGGTGTCTTAGAGTGCAGACCTAACACTATTACGGCATTGAGCAAGCATGCTGCTAAATGACATTATACTTTATGTCATTGCCCTAAAAGAAAAACAGCGCCTTTCCAGATACGCACTTGTTCATTGGATATTGATTATCTATGATTCTGGAGAAGCACAGGCACATCTTAATCTATCAATGAACGGCATGAGCTACATAACAATGCTCAGTCAACAAGTGACCAAGTACAAGATTACAAGGGAACAGAAGAATCCCATGACCTCTGACCTTAGAGCTGTCGCAAAACTGCATTCCTCATGCACTGGGGGACAGCCCTGTAAACAAACCTACCATACTGCTGGAGGTGCAGAGTACATCCACACACATGGACGGCAATAGAATCCGGTCAGGATAAGTCATGGTTGCTGGCTGTACACTCACTATAGTATGCTTTTTATTATCATTGTAGCATGTACCTTTCCACACTTAAAAAGTTAACTGTGAAATGTGATGGACTAACCTGACTCCATCTTAAGATTAAAAGTCACCACCACTGCTCAGGTGGTGGTGGTGGTGGTGCACACCTTTAGCCCTAGCACTCAGGAGGCTGAGCCAGTTGGATATCTATGATTACAAGGCATATCTGGTCTACAAAGTGAGCTTCACGACAGCCAAGGCTATTATATAGAGAGAAAGCTTGTCTTAAAAAAAAACCAAATAACCAAAAATAAATAAATAAACAAATTAAATAAAAACAAAAAGAAAAGAAAAAAAATTAAAAGCCATCTTATTACAATGTCAAAGTTCATTCCTGTTTTCTGTAAAACTAGGGTTTGACCATATCTTGACCCATTTGACATACCCTAACCTCCACCCTGATTAGTTAGGATGATCTGTCAAATAGTTTGAGGTGTTCTGCAATTTCCTATGTAACCAAAACCCCCTGGAAACCTCCTAGCCTTATAATTTTCTTTTCTTTTCTTTTTCCCAAGACAGGATTTCTCTGGGTAGCTTTGGCTGCCATGGACTCACTTTGCAGACCAGGCTGGTCTTGAACTCACAGTGATCTGCCTGCCTCTGCCTTCCGAGTGCTGGGATTAAAGGCGTGCACCACCACACCTGGTTGCAATTTTCTTTTTTTGCCGGGGGTGGGGGGTGGGGGGTGGGGGGGGGTGGGGTGGGGAGAAGGGGGAGGTTATATAAATCTCTGTGTTTGATGCTATTTCTCAAACCTCGCTTAGCCCTGTCTCACAGAAAATAAAGCTTGCAAAATTTGACCAAAGAATTTGTGTAACGGTCTTTACTCTTATTCTGTGGGATTGGCAAATGTTAGCCACAGATGTGTGTGGGTGTGGGTGGGGAAGGGGAGGTATGGTTCTAGAAGAAGGCATTGTGAACATAGGCGAAGGCTCTATGTGTGCTGTTTCCTGAAGAATTTCCAGTGGGACAAGATGCAGAGGCAGAAGAGTGATAGTCATGATGTTGACCTTGGAGGCCTAAGCCTCCATGTGCATGTCATGGTAGACATATGATGATCAGAGATCAACTTTCGAGAGTCACTTCTCTGCTCCTGCCATGTGGGTTTTGGGGGTTAGACTCAGGCCATCAGATTTGGAGGCAAGCGCCTTTACCCTCTGAGCCACCTTGACAACCTATATTTATATTTTAAGTTGCAACAATAACTATACAAATTTAAGGGGTACACTGCGGTATTTTAGTTTATGTATATAACAATGTAATGACCATCAGGGCAACTGGCACATCTATCAGCGCACATAGTTTTCCTTTCTTTGTGTTGGGAACATTAAAAACCTCTCCATTAGCTGTTAGAAAATATTCAGTAGCTGTCGCAGGTCTTTGCTATTCTAACTACGCTACAGAACATCAGCTACCATGCCTGCTACTCAGTTCTACCCTGGATCCGCTAACCAGCTCCCTTCCATCCTCACCCACACCTCCTGAGATTTGGCAACTGTCGCTGACTCTCTGTGAATCTTTGCTCTTGGCCAAAAGGCTTAAAAGTAAAAACTAAAACCAAAACAATTTTACATATAAAAGGTTAAGAGGGATATAAATAAAGACAATATTTCTTTATAGGTACATAATGTGTGTGTGTGTGTGTGTGTGTGTGGTTTTTGTTTGTTTGTTTGTTTGAGGACATTGTGTTTCTGTGTAACAGAGCCCTGGCTGTCCTGGACTCATTTTGTAGACCAGGCTCGCCTCAAATTTACAGAGATCTGCCTGCCTCTGCCTCTCAAGTGCTGGGATCAAAGGGGTGCACCACTACATCCAGGTGTGTGTGTGTGTGTGTGTGTGTGTGTGTGTGTGTGTGTGTGTGTGTTATACCATCATTAAGAGTCAAAAAGTGAAACCCAGGGCTGGTGAGATGGCTCAGTGTGTAAAGGTCCTTGTTGACAAGGCTGGTGATCTGAGTTCTAGCCCTGGAGCCCACATGGTAGGAGGAGAAAACTGACTCCTAAAAGGCAGCCTCTGAGTTCCACAGGTACACCATGGCTTGCCTGGTAATAATAATAATAATAATAATAACAATAATAATAATAATAATAATAATAATAATAATAATAATAATAATAATAAAGCAGGGCCAGAGAGATGAAACATCAAGATTTAAATTCGGATCCCTAATGCTAAAAAATCTGGGCACCACAGCATCTGTTAGTATTCCCAGTGCTGGGAAAGCAGAGGCAGGAAGATACCTGGGTCTTGTTGGACAGTGTGGCTTACTGGTGAGCTCCAGATTTAGTGAGAGACCTTGTCTCAAAAAACAGAGTGGATTAAACAATCGAAGAAGATACTCAAAATTGACCTCTGGTCTTCAAGTGCCCCAATACATGTACAAACATATATGAACCCATATACACACACCAAAGTAAACGTTATAAGAATAACCAAGGTTGCTGGGTGTTGCTGGGACATGCCTTTTAATTCCAGCACTCTGGAGGAGTTCCAGGATGCTCAGGAGAAACCCTCTCTGGACCCCTGCCTCTCCCCTAAGACCCTCAATACCAAGGTCAATTTATTACTAAGGAAACTTTTTCTTTTCTTTCTTTCTTTTTAAAAAATAAACTCCGGGTAACAGAGTCTACTGAACGCACATGATGTCCCAGGCATTTATAGTTAACACTCACTCCACCACAGCAACTTTAAGTCTGCATGGTCCATTCACAGTAAGTGCCCTAGCCATGTGAAGCACGGTTATTTATTTATTTAGAGGCAGGGGCTCACTACGTACACCAGGCGGGTCTCAGACTCACAGAGATCTGCCTACGTTTGCCTCCTGAGCGCCGGGATTAAAGGCAAGCTCCACAACGCCATGGCTACCTTCTATATTGTATTTTTAGATGTGTCTAGTACCACATACATCACTGCATTACAATTAGCACAGTGCTGACTATATTAACATGACGTGCAGGAAGTATGTACCTGAATCACCATGCCCAGCAGTCAAAAATAAATAATTATTTGTTTTTATTATAGATCATAAGAGCTGAACCGGGCTGTACAAGGTAGCTGATTAAAAATTTAAAAATCCCCATTTTATAGATTGGGAAATGCGAGTAGGAGGGGTGATGGCTAGTCCACAAAGTCCCACAAGGGGGTTAGTGGTGGGAGTGTAAAGGGAACCAAAACCTCCTGACTCTGACTCGCTGCTCTCACCAACTTTGGAAAAGGGCTGTCAACCTCAGCCGCAGGTGCACAACCGGCTGGCTGCTGAGATAAACAGGGGACCAGCACCGGACTTCGTTTCTCAAGTAATGCAAAACACGGACACAGATGACTTTCTGTCTACGCCTCTTATTTAATCCTCCTATTTAAAGTCAGTCCGTGATCACCTTGCTTGCCGCTGTCCCGGGCTTCACAAAGACAAACACAAGGTGGGAGGGGAGTCCCGGGCCGCAGCCGCCCTGTCCCGCGCTTCTCCCGCCGGGTGGCACCATATGCAGAGCCCGGCGCCGCGCGGCACAGGTAGACGGAGCAGCTCGTCGGGTTTCCCCGAGCCACGAGCGGCCCCAGCCCGCGGGACCCCGGCCTACCTGCGCGCTCCCCGCCGCCGCCGCCGCCGCCGTCTCCCAGCCCCGCGGCCGCGCGCAGCGCGTGGCCGCAGCTCGCCGACAGGTTCCCGGTGGCTCTGCGCGCCAGCGTCAGGATGGGCGCCGACCAGCCGTCGGCCGCTCGAGGCCGCGCCGCGCTCCGCAGCTCGCTGGGACTCGGCAGCTGGCTCCGGTCCACGATCTCGAACTCCTCGCCCGACTCTAGGCCGGCCTCGGGCCCACGTTCCGGCCCGGGCCCCGGCTCGGACTCCGGCTCCGAGTCCTGCCCCGCCCGGCGGCAGTCTCCGCGGGCGGCCATGTTGGCCGGTCACGTGACCCACCGCTGGTCCCGGGGCTGGCGGCCTGGGCCCTGCTCCCTGCGGCCGCTTCCCTCTGTGCTGGCGCTCTCCTGGCCTTGCCTTCCTTTCCTTGATTAACGCTTGGGAAAACGCAGGTGATCTTCAGCGATCCCCAGCCGGAAGTACTTGGAAGTTACTTTTGAACTTTTTTACTTCCCAGGACTTGGAATGCACCTTTAGTTTTGGCGTTCGGGCAACCCCGTTGGCCTTGGTGACACAGCTTCCTCTTTAAAGTTTCATGACTGTTTTTTTCCTTTGAGACAAAAATCTCACTGTTGGGGGCTTTTTATTTCTTCTTGTTGTTGTTTTTTTGTTTTTGTATTTTTCCGAGACAAGGCCTCATGTTGCATAGGCAGACCTCAAAACACGCCATGTAGCTGAGTGGTGGTGGTGCGCGCTTTTATCCCAGCACTAGGGAGGCAAAGGCGGGCAGATCTTTGAGGCTAGCCTGGTCTACGGAGCAAGTTCCAGGACAGCCAGGGTTTACACAGAGAAACCCTGTCTACGCAACTCCCACCCTCCCCCAATATGCCATGTAGCAATGATGTGCTTAACTACTTTTGGGGTGTCAGTTTTCTGAGTTGAACTTTGCGCCTCACACATGCTAATCAAGACCTCAAACACTGAGCGGCACCCAAACCCTAACACACACACTATCAACAAGGGACTTTGAATTTGTGATCCTCCTGCCTCCATCTCCCAAGTGCTTGTGGCACCACACTAGGCGGGCGCTATCCCAGCTGAGCTACATTCCCAGTCAGAATCTCAGTCTGTAGCACAGGCTTGCCTAGAACTCAGCAAGGTGGCACTAGCTAGCCTTTACCTCCTGGTGGTTCTCCAGGGTCTGGAGTACCACGATTCAATGTGTACCTCACCATGTCAACTCATGTCTGATTTTGACTAAATCATTTTTCTTCAGAACAGGCCCTAAAAGGGCTGCTGAAGAAACTAGGACATATGAGTCAGAGCTCTGTGTGTGTGTGTGTGTGTGTGTGTGTGTGTGTATGTGTGTGTGTTGGGGCTTTTTCTTTTAAATCAAATGAGTATGAACAGGAACCTGGCAGGCAAGATCCACAGTGGTGGACTGGAAATGAGATCTGGATTCTGCTATGAATGAAATGTGATGGGAATTGAACCGACCTCATTTCTAAATATGATTTCACAATAAGGAAACACAGCACACAGCCTCCCTTGTGATTATTGTCTCTGCCTTCCAACTCTGGCCGGGATAAGTCACCATTCAGATATGTGGTTGGTTATGCAGCCTACTGTCTTAGAAAGAACAGAAGGGAACGTGGTCAGATTGAGGCGCAAGTGTCATTAGAATTTAACAGTTTGCAAAAAATGATGGACATGGGCCGTATCAAATCCCAGAACTGTTAGTGTTTAAAATTATTAAACTATTGTTGCAGGCCAGGTGTGGTGGTACATACTTTTAATCTCAGCATTCAGGAGGCAGAGGCAGGTGAATTTTTGTGAGTTCAAGGCCAACCTAGTTTATACAACCAGTTCCAGCTCAGCCAGGGCTACGTAGTAAGATCCTGTCTCAAACAAACAAAAAACAAACCACTAAAAACAAAAAGTTGTGCAGGGAGTTAGACATCAAATAATTTCACCTAAAAATCCAGATTTTAGCCTTATTTTTGAATCATCGAAAGATTGGACAACTTAGAATATGTTTCCCGATGGAAACGCATTAGTGGTAGTGGCTGGATGGCTGCTGTGAGAAACCATCCACACATAGATAGTAAAACTGGAACAACGTAGAGGTGCTTAGCATGGTGTCTGTGCGCTGCAAGGTGCAGAGGCAAAGGTTCGCACTGTTTAGGTCACCGTGTCCATTGCAGGAAGCTGTAGAACAAGAAGCATGTGATGGCGGCCCTACACAGGCCCAGGCTCAGGCTCGCTGACCACCCACATCTGGAAGAACAGGGCCTTCACCAAATTTAAAACAGATGGATTTGAAGGTCGGAGAAGTGACTCATCCTCTGCGCACCTTCACAAGGCTAGTTGGTTTCTGTGGCGGCGGTTTCTCAGACAGTCCCGTCTATTTTGGAATTCCGGCTGAGGCTAAAGCACATTCCTTGATTCCAATCCTAATTCTCCTATCACGGTGCACTCAGTAGATATAGCTCTCCATAGGTGCCTATTGTGTGGTTTACAGAGTGGATGCAAGTTCCAGAGGCTACCGCAGTGTGCAAAGGCTTTGAGAAGTGGGTGGGCAGAAGTGTCAATAATGGATAAGAACCAGAGACCAACCCTGGGATGAACTTGCTGTGCTGTGCTGTGGCCCAAGGGAGAGTCCAGGCTGAAAGGCACGGTTCAGGGTAAAGTCTAAGGGAGAGTGGAAACAGGCTGGGGCAGGAAACTGCGTGCGTGCGTGAGTCCAGGTCCACCAGGCAAAGAGGTGGACCAGCAGGCATTCTAGTAGGCAGCAGGGGCCCAAGCTGACCTGAAGCTTCAGGGACAGACTGGTGTTTTCTCACGGTGGTTCCTTGGTCCACACTGGGTATCAGGTTGGTGGGCCATGCCAACTCATGTTAGTGCTAGGTGTCCATCACCTTATGGGGCCCAGGAGCCCTATCCTTGGGCTGGGGTGGCCAATAAATTCTTGGGCTTGGTTTTTTTTCGTTTGGTTTAAAAATATCCACATTCAAGCCAAGCATGGTGGTGCACACCTTTAATCCCAGCACTCGGGAGGCAGAGGTAGGTGGATTGCTGTGAGTCCAGGACAGCCAAGGCTACACAGAGAAACCCTGTCTCGAAACAAACAAACAAACAAACAAAAATCCACTTTCCCCTATCATCTCAATTTACCTTGACAAACATATAGTTTGGTTCTATTACCAAGGACCAGCCATTTAATAAGTCTGTGTTGCATTGACGGTGCCCGACAGATGGTGAGGTTTGCAGGACTGTCCAAGGGCTCCAGTCATCTCTGAGAAGGTATAACTCAGAGGTAACTGCATCGCAGCCGGAGTAGGGCCCCCTTCCTGTGACAACTCTCTTGCATGACCAGCAGCACCTCCTTCGACAACATTCTTGCATATTCTAGTTTAACCATTAACACCGATTGACCAAACCAGACCTCCATCTGCCTGCCAGCCCTGATCCCCAGCACAGATAAAACCCCTCACTTGTAGGAGACCTCTCTCTGTCTTACCTTCTCTGATACGAGCTTTGTCAGGCTTACCCCATAACAAACCTGTCCCCATCACCATTGAGCACCCCTAGTTTTCTCCTTACATCCCTCCACCCTAAATGCATCCAAAAGCTGCCTGTAAAAACAGTGTCTTCTGTGTCAGGCACAGCCTGGAAAAGGCGCCGTTTTATACAGCATGTAGTAAGTTAGAGTAAGGCCTTGCTTGACCTCAGCATCCTTCATTGAGACAAAAGAGTCTCACCTTGTGAGCTGTGCTTCCTGTTTTTCTCCACCGAGATCCACTGAGGGTGTGGTAACTTTGGTTGTATATTCAACGCTGTGAATAGGAGGAAGCTGATTGCTCCAGAGGTAGCACTTAGGGAGTTTGGTGTCTCTAGACTTACCCTGGTCCTGTCTGGACTAAGGCCGATAACAGCTTTGCACAGCAGTTTGCTCTGTAGCCAACCTGGCCAGAAGGGGCTGTACTGCTTTGTAGTCTATTTTTCTGTCTCTGTTTCTCTGTCTCCTTGTCTCCCTGTCTCTCTGTCTCTCTCTTGAGACAGGGTTTCTCTGTGCATCCCTGACTGTCCTGGACTCGTTTTGTAGACCAGGCTGGCCTGGAACTCACAGCGATCCGCCTGCCTCTGCCTCCCGAGTGCTGGGATTAAAGACGTGGGCCACCTCACATTGCTTAGTCTATTTTTCAGTGAAGAATATGAATGCTTTTAAATGTATGCCTATAGAAAGAGACATTTGGGAACTGAAGAGATGGCTCAGCTGTTAACAGAGCGTGCTGCTCTTCTAGAGGACCTGTGTTTGGTTCTGAGCACCCTTGTCTGGATGCTCATAGCTACCTGTAACTCTGGCTCCAGGGGAACTGATCTTCTCTTCTGACCGCTGAGAGCAAATGCACCTACGTGCACACATATACATAAAAATAAAAATAAAATAGAGGAAGAGCGCCTATGTAACAAATAGAAATATTTGGCTTCCACTGAATGGTCTAAAAAGGATTTGGGTTTCTAACCACGTAGGATTTGACAGTGTCTATGTATATATTCACCTGTGTATCCACAAATGCACTTATGCACCCATCCTCCTATCCTCCCATCTGTTTATCCTTCACCACCCTCCAATCCATCCATATCCATTTCTATCTATCTGGCTATCTTGTGACTCTATGAAACCTGTCTTCCATCAGTATATATATGTTTCTATAGGTTTGGCTGACAGATCCTCTGCCCTTTTGACCTTTATCATCTGCAGGAAGATGGAGACAGGAACTCATGACCCAGCTTAACTCCCAGGCTTCTTCCTCCTTGCCCCTTTCTCTTTTGTACACCAGTTTAACCTTTGTGATCAAGTATTTAGAGGAGAAACACACACACACACACACACACACACACACACACACACACACACATGTGCACACACACACACACACAGCATGGCTGCAGCTGTAGCTCTCTTGGCAAAGCGCTTACATAGCATACACAAAACCATGAATTCAATCTCTAATACCTCATAAAATGTGGCCGGTGGCCCATGTCTGAAGGGTTCTAGCAGGCTTGAACATGACAAAGGTGTCCCTGACAGTTTTTGCCTTTTATCCTTTCCTCCCATTCCCTCCACCTTGCTATATTGTTAGGTTGAATTCCTAAAGCTAGCCGCCAAGGTCCATTTTCTTATTTTGCCACTTCCTCTCCCTGAGGAAGACCACCAAGATCCAGCTATCAAAGTCTTGAAGTCCAGCAATCAAAAGCCCCCCTAATTAAGATGCCCAATTAAAATAAACCAAGTCACCATAACAGACTTCCCTTTTTCCTTTTATAAACTGCCATTTGCCTATGTGCCACATCTGTCTCTTCTCTATCCAGAGGCAGTCATTAGTCCATCCAGAGCAAAAAGCCCTTCCTCCCACTTGCTCCTTTCCCGTTGTCTTTTCTCCTCTATCTCTCTTCTTTTTCTATTATCCCCTGTTGTTTGTCCCTTTGGCACAAATAAATCTTTGTGCTGAAATCTTGGTCTTGGGGTATCTTATATTGAGGGCCCTTTTTTTGTTTTTGTTTTTGTTTTGTTTTGTTTTTGAGACAGGGTTTCTCTGTGTATCCCTGGCTGTCCTGGACTTGCTTGTAGACCAGGCTGGCCTCAAACAGTGATCCACCTGCCTCTGCCTCCCGAGTGCTGGGATTAAAGGCGTGTGCCACCACGCCCGGCCTCGAAGGTCCTTGGAATACTTGTGATTCCAGAACTGAGGAGGTGGCAGCAAGAGGATCAAATTTCAAGGTCATCCTAAACTACATAGTGACTTTGAGGATAGCTTAGGCTAAGTAAGGCCTTGTCAAAAAAAAAAAAAAAAATTACTCAAACAAAACCAGCCAAACAACCCCCTAAGTACACAGAACATTGAAAGTTCAGGCCTGAAGTTTGCCTGGGACTAGAATTTGAGAAAGAAATGACAAGGAGATCAAAGGGCAGAATGAGGAATAGTCTCCCTTTTCTGGTCCACTCTTGCTTTTCAGACAGGAAAGGAAGCCCCATCACAATTGTTATCCTTCTATGCATCTCAAGTGGTTATCTTTCTACCTTCACCCCAGCCCAAATGGTAATACTCCTAATTCCACTTAAAGTGGCTATCCTTTTACCCACCCCAAGTGGCTATCCTCCTACCTACCCCAAGTAATTATCTTCCTATCCCCTTAACTGGCTATCTTCATACCCATCCCAAATGATTATCCTTTTATACCCAAATGGTTATCCTCTTACCCACCTCAAGTGGCTATCCTCCTACCCATCCCAAATGGTTATCCTCCTACCCTACCCAAAGTGGTTATCCTTCCACCCACCCTAAGTAGTTATCCTTTTATCCTCACTCCAAGTGGTTATCCTCTTACTTACCCCAAGAGGTTATCCTTCTTCCCGCCCTAACTGGTTATCCTCCTACCCATTCCAAATGGTTATCATCCTACTCCACCCCAAGTGGTTATCTTCCTACCCCTTCCACTTCAAGTGGTCATTCTTCTACCCACTCCTAGTGGTTCTTCTTCTACCCTACACCAAGTGGTTATCCTTTTACCCTACCTAAGTGGTTATCCTTTTACCCTACCTAAGTGGTTATCTTTTTATCCCTACCTAAGTGGTTATCTTTTTATCCCTACCTAAGTGGTTATCCTTTTTATCCCTACCTAAGTGGTTATCCTTTTTATCCCTACCTAAGTGGTTATCCTTTTTATCCCTACCTAAGTGGTTATCCTTTTACCCTACCTAAGTGGTTATCCTTTTACCCTACCTAAGTGGTTATCTTTTTATCCCTACCTAAGTGGTTATCCTTTTATCCCTACCTAAGTGGTTATCCTTTTATCCCCACTCCAAGTGGTTATCCTTCTACCCGCTCACTTCAAGTGACTATCCTTCTGCCCCACCCTAAATAGTTATCATCTACCCCCACTCTAAGTAGCTATTCTTCTATATCCCTCAAGTGGTTATCTTTAAATCCCCACTCCAAGTGGTTATTCTCCTACCTCCACTTCAAGTGGTTTTTCTCCTGTCTCAGCTTCTTGGGAGCTGAGAATATAGGCATTTACCACCATTCCTGGTGTAAGGAGGGTTTTGTTTTTGAATTCTGTTTTAGTCAGTTTTATGCCACAGTGACAAAATGATTTAATAATCAACTTAATAAGGGGAAAGGTTTATCTTGACCAAATTTTTTGATATTATAATATGATTAGAAAATTTCCCTCTTCCCTTTCCTCCTAAACTCTCCCATATACCCCTCCTTTCTCTCTTTCAAAATCATGGCCTCTTTTTTCATTAATTGTTTTATCCACATATATGATTATGTATACATGTATATATTCCAAATACATAAATAGCCCCTGCTCAGTCTTTATAATGTTATGTGTATGTATGTTTTTAGGGATGATCATTTGGTATTGGTTTACAGACTGGTGTGCTCTCACTCTCAGCATTCTGTAGTTGCCCGTAGTTCTCCGTGAAGGCTTGAGGCCGTGTGGGTTTTCTACCGTCCACTTTAGCATTGCTGTTGTTGTTGACTGACCGCCTTTCAGTCCATCGTCTCTCAGCCTTGTTTCTTTGGGCCTGTGGTGAGGTAGCATGGCATGGCAAGCTGCGTGTGTATATGGTTTGATTCTGTTAGCTATATTTTATTTTATCCTTATGATCTTTCTGTGGAAGAGCAGCAAGTACTCTGAACTGCTGAGACACCTCTCCAGCCCCCATAGCAATAATTTTAAAGTAGAAAGGTTAAGTGTCAAAAATATAACAATGGAAGTAAAAGGCACAATAGATGGTGTAAGTAATAGGAGAGAGAGAGAGAGAGAGAGAGAGAGAGAGAGAGAGAGAGAGAGAGATGAAGAGATATTTCTCTAGTTGAAATATAACCTTACAATGATCCCAGAAGCAGCAAAGGGAAGATGTTTGCTGCAGAGATGGCTCAGAGGTTAAGAGCACTTGCTGCCCTTGCAGATGATCCAGGTTCAGCTCCCAGAACCCATAGGGTGGATCACAACCATCTGTTACTCCAGTTCCATGGAATCTGATGCCCTCTCTTTTCTGGCTTTCATAGGCACCAGGCACACATGCGGTACAAACATATACATGCAGACAAACACTCATACACATAAAATCAAAATAAATCCTTTTTAAAAATAAAATGGAGACTGAGAAGACATGCTCATGAAAACCTGAGTTCAGATCTATAGCACAAAGTAAGAAATCTGGGTGTGGGGAGCTGGAGAGATGGCTCAGCGGTTAAGAGCACTGACTGCTTTTCCAGAGGTCCTGAGTTCAATCCCCAGCAACCACATGGTGGCTCACAACCATCCACAATGAGATCTGGTGCCCTCTTCTGGCCTGCAGGTGTATATACAAGCAGAACACTGTACACATAATAAATAAATATTTTTAAAAAAAATCTGGGTGTGGTTCCATGTGTTTGCAGTTGCAGATTTAGGGTGGGGTGGGCAGACACGGGTGCCTCCCTGGAGTTTGCTGGCCAGCCAGGCTAACCAAAAGGGCAAACTTCAGGTTCAGTGAGGAGACCTTGTCTCAAAAAATAAAATGGAGAGCCACTAAGGGAGGTCCTCAACATCAGCCTTCGGTCTCCACAACCACACGCATGGCTGCATGTACCTATCCATGTGTGTGGTCACCTTTATACAATTACCACCTGAGCACACACACACAAGATAAAGAGAAGTTCCCTTACTACTGGGAGCACAAGAAAACAGACTCACACACGCATGCTTAGTGCTCAGCTCGCATCCCCCACCCTTAGACAGTCCAGGCCCCAAACCAAGGGAATGGTCCTGTCTACATTCAGCCCAGGGCCTTTCAATCTTAAGTAAAGCAATCGAGACAGCCCCCCACAGACATACCCAGAGGCCAGCCTGATCTAGACAACTCCTCATTGAGATTTCCTTCTCAGTGCATCGTGTTGACAATTAAACAAAGCATTACAAATGAGTACATTTCTCAGCACACCAAGCCTGGATATGCAGCTATCCAGGCAAACTTTCATTCAAACATGTGCATATCATTAAATAACACTCTCAGGCAGGCAGCTCCTCAGTTGTTTGCTCACACAATGACTCACATTGGAAACAAGTCTAGTTTCATATGACTCAAAATCCAGAAGCAATAAGAGCAATAACGGATACACATTATTACACACACACACACAAAAATAAAACTCAGGGCTTGGAGTGATGGCTCAGTGGGTTCTTACTTGCACTTGCTGCAGAGGACCAAAGTTCAGTTGGCAGCACCTTTGTGAGGCAGCTCACAACTACCTGTAATTCCAGTTCCATGGGATCTGACGCCCTCTTCTGTCTTCCTTGGGTACTGCATGTATGTGGTACACATACATGCAGGCACACTCTTCAACTTCAGATGATGTGTACATCCATCTCTTTCTCTCTATGCTATATGCTGGATGCCTTCCTTTTATCTAGTGAATTTTCAGTTGGGGTGCAAAGTAATAGGGTTAGTATGACATTTTCATAAATATGTACTATTGTACTTTGCATATCTAACTTCCGTTATCCTCTTTTTTCCTTCCTCCCTGTCCTGCTGTTCCTCTTCAGCCTTCCAAATAGTCCCCCTTTCATGTTGCGCGCGCGCGCACACACACACACACACACACACGCACGCACACATGCACGCAGATATCTAGATTCTGCATATAAGAGAAAACATGGTGTTTATTGGACGGTAAGAGTCTTTTTTGTTTACTTTATTACTTACGATGACTTCAGCTTCCATCCATTTTCCTGAAAATGACATAATATTCTAGAACTCAGCTCTTAGTTCAGGTTGGTGGTGATCATCTTGCCTCTGCTTCCCAAGTGCTGAGATTACAGGAGTGTGCCACTATGTCCAGCTTTTAAAAATATTATTAATTACTTGTGTGCATGTGTGGTTTGCTTGCTTTTGTGTCTCTGCAGCACTTACTTGCTTGGTATCCGCAGCAGCCAGAAGTGTGGACTAGATGCCCTGGAACTGGAGTTGCAGACAGTTGTTAGCCTCCATGCAGGGATGGGGAAGATGGTTCATCTGATAAAGATGCCTGTCAAACAAGAATGAGGGGCCTGAGTTCAGATCCACACCACCAACGTGAGAGGTAGCATCTGCTGTAAGCATCTGTAATCTTTGCTGTAAGCATCTGTAATTTTGTCTCAAAATATAAGGCAGAGAGTGAGTGAGAAAAACATACAATATCAATCTCTGACCTCCCTATACATGCACACACATGAGCATGCACACTTCTACATGCAAACACCATGCAAACACCCATAGCAACATGTGCATATCACGCACATATGCCTGTGTGTGCACATGCACACACAGGGACACACACACACACACACACAGAGAGAGAGAGAGAGAGAGAGAGAGAGAGAGAGGGAATTTTGTATATGTCGAGTTTGAAATATATAACATTCTATTAAAGTGTTGATTAGGTAATTGACTAGTTGGGTCTAGACCAGAGGTTCTCAACTTGTAGGTTGAATGACTGTTTCACAGGGGTCACCTAAGACCATTGGGAAGCATATATTTTTACATTATGATTCATAACAGTAGCAAAATTACAGTTATGAAGTAGCAATAATAGTAATAATTTTATGGCTGGGGTCACCACAACACGAGATATTGTATTAAAGGGTCACAGCCTTAGGAAGGTTGAGGGCCATTCACTGGTTTAGACTCTAGAAAGATCTAGAAATGTGGACATTATTAGTGACCAGACAGTATTTAAAGTCCAAACTGGGCAGGATAACTATAACAGTCGGGACAGACTTGAGCTCCCAAATCTGTGGTTAGACTTAAAAACAAAACACATTTTTGGAGGTAGCCTTACTATGTAGTCTAGGCTGGCCCGGAACTTGCAATCCTCCTGCTTCCGCTTGCCAAGTGCTGGGATTTCAGACGTGCGCCACCACACCTGGCACCACACTTTGTTTCTTGCTCATATGAAGCCTGCTGCCGCTCTGGGCTTCTTCCCAGCCCATCTGTCTCTCATAGAGTGACTCAGCCATCCAGCTGCTTTGGTTTTTGGTCACACATCTTGATGTGAAGATCTTTTCAAATAGCTGTAGCCGGAGACAAGGCAGCTGGAGAGTCGTGTGCCAGCCGGTGCTGGGAAATGACCTGTCTCTTCTGTTCATAGCTCCTGGGCCAGAACCAGTCACGGATGCCTTTCCACCTGCTGCCAAAGGAGAGGATAGGCAGATGACCAAGAGAACAAAGAAAAGTGGGTAGACAGGGAGGGAAAGAAGGCCAGCAAAGTGGACAGAGGAATAGAGGCATGTTGAGGAAGGGTGGCGGGCAGGGCCAGGAGAGGGTCAGAGTTAGTACACAGGCAGCTCGCTAGACGGCCCCTAGGGACCTAGTAACCTCTGATGTTATCAAGGGAGTGCCAACTATGTGCCTGATATAAGGACCTTGCCCATCAGGGCGCAAGCTCTCCCTCTCTCCCTCTCTCTCTCTTTCTCTCTCTCTCTCCCTCTCTCTCTCTCTCTCTCTCTCTCTCTCTCTCTCTCTCTCTCTCTCTCTCTCTCTCTCTGTGTCTGTCTCTCTCTGTCTCTCTTTCTCTTTGTCTCTCTCTCTCTGTGTCTCTGTCTCCCTCCTCTTCTCCCCCCCCCCTCCATCTCTCCGCCTGCCTACCTACGTGTTCAATCATCCTGTACCCACTGTCTAGGCCCTAATTCCTCTCCCCTCCTCCTAAATAAACTTCTTCATACCAGCTATGTTGCAGTGTGGCACATTTCTCAAATATTATAACAGCCAGGAGACATCACAGAACCCACGGAGAGAGTGATCAAGATGGTCAGTAAAATGAGCCAGGCATGGTGGCGCACGCCTTTAATCCCAGCACTCGGGAGGCAGAGGCAGGCGGATCACTGAGTTCGAGGCCAGCCTGGTCTACAAAGCAAGTCCAGGACAGCCAAGGTTACACAGAGAAACCCTATCTCGAAAAACAAACAAAACAAAACAAAACAAAACAAAAAACCAACAAAAGATGGTCAGTAAAGCTAGCTGCAGTCCCAGCGCTTAGGAGGCTGAGGAAGAGGACTGAGAAATGCAGGCCATGCCGGGCTGTGAGGTGAGACCCTGGACCCCCTCCCCCCCAAAGAAGAGCAAAGCAGGAAAAGCAGGAAAGGGAGGTGACTGAGGACTAGCACGCAGAAACACTCTCAGATCTTGATTGAAGTCATTTCCCAGAGCCACATGCAAAACCAAGCAAACAAAAGCCTGTTTGGAGTGGGCTTAAGAAAGATGGTGGGCCGTGGCGAGGAATGAGAGATGAGTAAAAGGCAAATAGCTGGCAGAGGAAGCAGGGTGAACCAGGGCAGGCAACAGCATCTTCAGATGCTAGACATGGTCCAGTATTGTGGAGAGCTGACGATGTGGAAGAGAGGACAGTGGAGACGGACAGCACCTTGGATAGGTGAGCGGTGGCTCTCCGTGCAGCCTGGCTTCCTCCCCATGGAGGGGGGTTGAGGGGGGCAGGCAGAGGCAGTGGTAAGGAGTCTGAGGAGAGACAATCCCTACCACCACCACCCCCCGTGTGTATGTGTGTGTGTGTGTGTGTGTGTGTGTGTGTAGCACACTCATATTCATATTGTGTTTATTCTGAAGCTTCCTTGCGTGTTCATGTTCTGTTAATTTATGCTTTTGTGGTGCTGGAGATTAACCCAAGGTGTCATGCTTGCTAGGTGGGTACCCCATCACTGAGCTACACCCTTGCCTTACGCATGGGATTATTTTTAACTTTAGAGACATGTGATAACCTTTTTCATGTCTCCATGGTGACATTAACGCTATGAAATTACACTTATATTTGACGTTGCAGTCAGCATTAATATGTCGATTCCATTAGCGTCTCATGTTAATTTTTATAACACTAGTGCAAGACCATTAAGTTCCTTGCTGGTCAGAAGACTCAAATTTGGATTCCACATCTACTACTTATTCACTGGAGCTAACTGCTTCACCTGTGAGAGAGAGCCAGCACTGGAGAACGGAGCAAGGCCTACACTAGGATGCTGATGGAGGAAGACTGTTGCGGGGAGTGGATGCCTCCTGAGGACTTTGGCCTGCCTGTCAGTCTCCGGGTGGTTTAATCCACGCTTTGTGAAAGGATTAAAGGACTCAATGCAAGAAGGGCACATATGCAGATGATGAAAAATTAACTCTTCTACACACAAGTCCTAAACGTATACTGCACGTGCATTGTGCCCCACAGACAGACACACAACACATGCCAGCACACACCACACATGACATATACACGGAAAACATGCACATAGACACAATGTGTTGCAACAAAGTACACGATGTGCGCACATGCCAAACACAATATGACACATGGCACATAGGACACCATATGTATACTTAGACATGACAGACAAATATCAGATGTACCTGTATACCCACAAACACGTATGCATTGCCTGACATATACTATTTCACATGTATACACAAGAAAGCAAAGCATGCGTCACATACTGCATATATGCATATATATCACACACAGCACACATATGAAAACCATATGCACACAAACTCACACACTTACACACCATGTGTGGCTCATAAACCACATATAGAAAGTCCAAGGCACTAGCACAACTGTAGTCCATAACCGGGCATGGTGGTGCATGCCTTTAATCCCAGCACTCGGGAGGCAGAGGCAGGCAGATCGCTGTGAGTTCGAGGCCAGCCTGGTCTACAAAGTGAGTGCAGGACAGCCAAAGCTACACAGGGAGACCCTGTCTCGAAAAACCAAAAAAAAACCCAAACCAAAACAACAAAAAAACTGTAGTCCCTAATTAGAAAATTGCAAAAACTAAAAGTACCACTAGGGGGCAATGTGTCACTTATCCAGAAATTGGTATTAGCCTACTTTCATGCAATAATTAGACTGTATACAGTAGTTTTAAAAGTATAGCCCCAAATATTTTCATAATAACGTTAAGATTTCATTTGCCTTCTAAACGCATATACTTCTCATTCTTCCCTGAGTATGCAGTGGAATTTTCCAGAGAGACTGCAAGATGTGTGGCATTCAATAGACTTGAGTGCTGAAGCAATGTGAGAATCCAGCTGTCACTCACTAAGCCAGGAATCCTTTTAGAGAGCTGTAACTGTTACCATGCTGCTCTTCAAGCTAATAAAAAAATTCCTCTGTTTTTCTGAGACACTGCTTCACTATGTAGCTTTGGCTTGCCTAGAACTTGCTATGTAGATCAGGCTGGCCTCCAACTCACAGAGATCCACCCATCACTGCCCGTGCTAACACTTTCTGCTTCTCACTAGTTTTTAGTAATAGGTAGCTATTTTCCTATAATATTGTTAAAATGCAAAGCATTCCTTATTTTTATTTAAAAGGCAAACATTCTGGGGGCTGAGGAGATGGCTCAGTGGTGGAGAGCAGTTGCTGTTGTTGAGAAGAACGTGGTTCAGTTTCTTTCTTTCTTTCTTTTCTTTTCTTTTTTTTTTTTTGGTTTTTTCGAGACAGGGTCTCTCTGTGTAGCCTTGGCCACCCTGGACTCACTTTGTAGACCAGGCTGGCCTCGAACTCACAGCGATCCGCCTGCCTCTGCCTCCCGAGTGCTGGGATTAAAGGCGTGCAGCACCACGCCCGGCAGTGGTTCAGTTTCTAACACCCACACTAGATGGTTCACAACCTCTTTTAAATCCAGTTCTGGGGCTACCACACTCTCTTGTGGCATCTGTGGGCACCTGCATGTGTGTGATAAACATGTGTACACTAAGAGTATACACACAAGCCAGGCGTGGTGGCACTGTGCCTGGGATTACAGGCGTGCACCACTGCGCCTGTTTTCCTCAATTCCTAATGAGGAGAAGAAGACTTAGAAGTCTGAGAGTGGAGCTGGGCGGTGGTGGCGCACGCCTTTAATCCCAGCACTTGGGAGGCAGAGGCAGGTGGATCGCTGTGAGTTTGAGACCAGCCTGGTCTACAAAGTGAGTCCAGGACAGCCAAGGCTACACAGAGAGACCCTGTCTCAAACAAACAAACAAACAAACAAACAAGTCTGAGAGTGTGACCAAGGCATTGATGGTTGTGGAAAAGCCCTCAGGATGAAGAGGCCACAGTTTGCGTAGTCCTTGTCTTGCTGAGGGCCATCGTTCTTATCTCTTTCACTCTTCTGTATTTGGGATGGAGCATAAGGCCTTGCTGTGCCCTCAGGTACTATTGTCACTGAGCCTGAGCCCTGGCTCTCTCATATTTTTCTACTTCAAATTAAGTTGGAGTTGACATCCTTGGACAAGTGTGTATGTGTGGACACGTGCCATTTAGTTGTCATGAGCATTCAAGGGGTATAACTTCAGAGTCACAGGATGGAAAAAAAAGTTTTGTACAACAGGTGGTACAAAACTTTGCAGCAATGCTTTCATGCTTTTGTGCTGTCCTCCTAAGAACGGGTAAGAGTCCCAGTTGCTGGGCTGGACAGATGGCTCAGAGGTTAAGAACATTGCTTGTTCTTTGAAAGGTCTTGAGTTCATTTCCCAGCAAACACAATGGGGGCTGACAACCATCTATAATGAGATCTGGTGCCCTCTTCTGGTGTGCAGGTGTTTGCGCAGGCAAAACACTGTATACTTAATAAATAAATAAATAAATAAATAAATAAATAAAACCTTAAAAAAAAAAAAAAAAAAGAGGCCCAGTTGCTCTGTATCCTTGCTATTATCGGTCTTTGTTTTTCTTAAATAATTTATTCTTACCATATGTGCATGAATGTTTTGCCTATGTGTATGTAAGTACACTAAGTGTATGGCTGATGTGCTTGGAGGCCAAAAGAGGATGACAGATTCCCCTGGAGATGACCTTACAGATGTTTGTGCACTGCTTTGTGGGTACTGGGAGTTGAACATATGTCCTCGGTGAGAGTAGCCAGTGCTCTCAACCTTTGTTTGTTTGTTTTTGAGATGGGATCTCACTATGTAGCCCTGGCTGTCCTGGAACTCACTCTGTTGACCACACTGGCCTGGAAATCACAAAGATCTGACCGCTTCTGTCTCCTGAGTGCTAGGATTGACCTCGGACCCATCTTTCCAGCCCCAAATGTATCTTCTCTCTGCCCTAGCCCTGTCTGGCCTGGAGCTCACTTTGTAGACCAGGTTGTCCTCAAACTCACAGAGCTGCGACTGCCTCTGCCTCCAGAGTGCTGGGATTAAAGGTGTGCGCCACCACACCTGGCCAAATGTATCCCTTTTAAAACTAGTGTTTGCATGGGTGTGTAGTAGAAGCTCAGAATTTTAGATTGTACAAGTTTAAATTTGTAGGTACTTTATATTTATATTTATTTATTTTTAAAGATTTCTTTTTTTTAAAGATTTATTTATTTTATTATTTTTTGCATATGAGTGCTTTATCTGCAGAAGAGGGTATCAGATCACACTATAGATGGTTGTGAGCCACCATGTGGTTGCTGGGAATTGAACTCAGGACCTCTAGAAGAGCAGGTGGCACTCTTAACCACTGAGCCATCTCTCCAGCCCTATATTTATTTTTTAAGATGAGATGTCATATACCCCAGACTCAGTCTCACTGTTTGCAAAGGATGATCCTAAATTTCTGCTCCTACTTCTTCCCCCCCCCCCCCCCCCGCTCCTCCTCCCCATCCCCACCAAGTGCTGAATCCCAGGCATGCATTACCACATCTGTTTTATGCAGTGCTTGGGGTAGAGCCCAGGGCTTCCTGCTGGCTAGGCTAGCGCTCTACTATTGAGCCATGTCCCTCCCAGTTATTTTATTTATTAACGTATTTATGTTTTGCCAAATCCCATATTGAGGTAATTTTGCTTCTTACTTTTATTCTATCTAGTCTTGTGTGGTAATTTATTTCTGAAGCATTTAAAAAGATGTGAGGGAGTCCCCTACTTTTGTTGGCTATTTTAGGTAGGATGACAATGACATTTGGACCACAGTGTGGCCCCCCACCCCCCACCCCCAACCCCAGGTCAGAGGGATTACAGATGCCCATCACTAGTAGTATCTGACTCCTGTTGAGTTAGCCCCATCTCCCTGGGCCCCTGTGAAACTTACGGTGCTGTGAGCATCCAATGGGAAAAATGCAGGTAAAAAGCCTAGAGAACAGATGTATAGTAACTACTTCTTTCTATTATGAGCCACTCTGGCCATGTGCATAAAGCCCTTTTCTCTCCTTAGGATCAATATGGAGAAGTGCAGTTGCTGGGTCAGTGGGTGCCAGCATTTTGAAGAGTCTTGACAGCTCTGTCTGCTCCGTTGCCCTAGTCTCTCTTGCCAGCAGCACACTGGAGCAGTGGAGTCACTGTGCTGTGCTGGGAGAGGAGTTGGGGCTGCCAGAGCGGGATGTCCACCTGAGCAAGAGTAGCCATCTTAACAATTAAGACTCAGGAGTTATTCCTCGTATCCCACAGAGGGGCCTGAGTGTTTGGCACCCAAGTATCAGTTGGCTAATGTCACAATCAAATTGTATAACAAGCCATCTCCAAGTCACAGCGGCATCCGATGATAAGCATTTGTATCTTAGGCTGAGTTTGAAGGTGGTTGCTATGGCAACTGGGCAGCTCCTGTCTTCCCTGTCCCTGGATTAGTAAGGGTGTGCACATCTGTGGGTAATGTCAGGCGCCAAAGGGGGCACATCTACCACAGAAACACATTTCAAGCTTTTGCTTGTGCCATGTCTGTGGCCATTCCATTGGCCAAACCTAAGGTCAAGGCCTGGGAAATATCTTCCCCCTGTAGTGAGGCTATGGGATAAAGTGTGGGTACAGGTGAAGATCTGGGGCCAAAACGTTGATCTACTATGCCCTGTGTCCCACAGTCCTCAGCTACAAGAAAGCTTTTATTGGACTTGAGAGGACAAAGGAGCTGTTCCAGTCTGCTTAATGGCAATAGATGGATGGTACCTGTATCTGTTATTTTTCATCACTGTGATCCAGATAGCTGACAATTTAATAGAAGGAAGATTCCTTTTGACTCACAGTTAAGAGGCATTTCAGTCCATGCCACGGGGGAAGGCTCAGTGGAGTGGCACAGTTCCTGGTGGTGGGAGCTGGTGGTCATAGCTTGTTCCAGCTTGTTCACGGGGCACCAACCAGAAGGCAGAGACTGCAGGCCAGAACCAGGCTCAGGTGTAACCTTCACACTCCTGCGTCCTAAAAGTCTCCACAGCCCATGGAACAGCGCCACATGCTGGGAACTGAGCATCTGAAACCTGAGCCTGTGGGAGACATTTCAGACTAAAAAAAAAAAAAAAAAAAAAGTTAATGGTATCCAGCTCATGAGAACTTGATGATTAAAAAAAAATCCTGATGATAAAGTATTCAGTAGCAACTGTACTTTTGAGTTTTCAGTTTGTATCTTTTTCCATTATGGGCTGCTGGGTACTGACCCTGTGGTCATGAGGTAAATATCTAGTGATTTCTGTTATACTATGTTGCTGTGTATACCATGTTTAGTAGACTGGAAAATTCAAAGGTTTTTTTTTTTTTTTTTTTTTTTTTAAAGATGTGGTCTCATTATGTAACCCAGGCTGACCTCAAGCTCACCATCCTCCTGCTGTAGCTTCCTAAGAGCAAGGATTGCAGGCACGTACCATGGTACCTAGCTTCCAATGCATTTTGGACTTACATTTCAATTCATGATGTGCATAATTAGGACATAATCCCATGTAAGTGTAAGAGCACTGATCAGGAATGTTGCTTTACTTATCTCGATAACTTAGAATTAATTCTAAGAGAATCTGTCTGCACTAAGGGTGTAGCTCACTGGTGAGTGTCTAGTATACGGGAGGTTATGCATTTGAGCTCCAGCACACATACACACAGAGAGAATAGAGATGGTGGTAGAGGGAGAGAGAGAGAGAGAGACAGAGAGAGAGAGAGACAGACAGACAGACAGACAGACAGACAGAGACAGAGAGAGAGAGAGAGAGACAGAGAGAGAGAGACAGAGAGAGAGAGACAGAGAAAGAAAGATTTGGTCATATAGTACCTATCTAAATTTAGGCACTTTGCCAGTTAGTATGATTTTTTTTTTATATTCTATTTTATTTTGCTTTTTTGAGACAGGGTTTCTCTGTGTAGCCTTGGCTGTCCTGGAACTCACTCTATTGACCAGGCTAGCCTCAAACTCAGAGATCTGACTGCCTCTGGCTCCCAAGTGCTGTCATCACTGCCCAGTTGTATGTTCTTTTTTTTTTTTTTTTTTTTTTTTTTTTTTGGTTTTTTCGAGACAGGGTTTCTCTGTGTAGCCTTGGCCATCCTGGACTCACTTTGTAGACCAGGCTGGCCTCGAACTCACAGCGATCCGCCTGCCTCTGCCTCCCGAGTGCTGGGATTAAAGGCGTGCGCCACGTTCTATTTTAAAGCCTTTAACGACAGGGTCTCACTCTGTAGTCCATGCTAGCCTCAAACTCCCACCTCAGTTTGCTGACAGACGAGATTGCAGGTATGCGCCACCGTGCTCGTGGGTTGTCCTTTTTGATTTTTCTTTCTTTCTTATGGTGCTGAGGGCTGAAGCCATGACCTTAAACACCTGGTAAGTACTCAACTGTTGAGAGCACCCCAGTCCTTGTATGACTGCCTTAAAGGAAGCTGAAGAAGAGAAGTAATTATTTAAATACATTTCTAAGGTGATTTTCACTTTTTCACCCTGCCCCTGAGTCAATTCCAATATGTGAAAGTGACAAACATTTCCATTTGTTCAAAAGAGCAAAAACTAGTTTATTGGTTCAAATGACTTAGCTTTTAAATCACACTTCTTTTAGAAGTGTGGCAGCTTTAAAAAAAATACTTTCTTTAAAAATTTAAAAGTGTGTTTGTGTGTGTGAGTGTGTGTGTGTGAGTGAGTGAGTGTGTGTACATGCATGTGAATGCAGCGCCTACAGAGGCCAGAAGAGGGTGTTGCGTTCCCTGGAGCTGGAGTTACAGGTGGCTGTTACCTGCCTGGTGTGGGAGCTCAGAAGGAACTCAAGCCTAAGGCAAGAGCAGCAGATGTTCTCACGTGCCGAGCCATCTCTCCAGCCCACATGTGGCAGGGCTAACCAGATAATTCCAAGCCCCGCTCTTGCATTTGAACAGGGATACGTGTGGAGTGCGTGTTGACTCCTTACTCCTGTTGCTCCTTTACTGCAATAGTTCCTACTGTACTCAGCTTATTTGAGATTTCAATTTCATATTGAAATTGAATGCTTATGCCGATAATGTTGGCTTTTTTAGTTTGAGTCTTGCAATGTAGCCTTGAATTTGTGATCTTCCTGTCCCAGCCTTGTAGGTGCTTGGTTTACTAGAGGTGGTGTGCATCATCACATCTGGCTGAAATGGGATATTTTTTAAAAAAGATTTATTTTTATTTATCTCTGTCTCTGTCTCTGTCTCTGTCTCTGTGTCTGTGTCTCTGTGTCTCTGTCTCTGTCTCTGTCTCTGTCTCTCTCTCTCTGAATACAGGAGGCTGGAAGAGGCCATTAGATCCTTTGGAACTGGAGTTACAGGTGGTTGTGAGCTGCCCAGTATGGCTGCTAAGAATCCAGCTTGAGTCCATATCTTTTATTTTCTTGAACTCTTGGGAGGTGGCATGATCCTATACATGCTTGGAAATGTTTTTTATCTTACATTTTCCCTTGAAGAGTAGTTTGGTTGGTTATTGATATCTAAATTAAAAATAATTTTTGGAATGGAGAGATGGCTCAGTAATTAAGAGTACTTGCTGCTCTTGTGGCAGACCTGGCTTCTGTTCCCAGCACCCACATGTCACTCACTATCATCTGTAACTCCAGTTTTAGGGGACCTAATGTTGCCTTCTCATCACCATGGACGCCAAGCACAACACGGGGCACATAAATACATGCAAGCAAACACTCATATTCATAAAATAAAAATAAAAACCTTTTTAGAAAATAATTATTTTCCCATAAGAATGTCAGTAAAATTGTTCCGTGATCTCTCGCACTTAGCTTTGATGATACATCTCATGCCAAGATATTTTCCATGTTATTATAATTAACCTATTCTCTCCCTCAAATAGTTATTAAGATTTTCCTTTTATACCATAAACATTTACTTTGATGTGCCTAGATTTGGAAAGTTCTCTTACTTTTCTTTTGCTCCACTTGACATTAAAGAGACCTGCTAAACATGATAATCAGTGTCCTTTTTCATGTCTGGAACTCTCACCACCATCAGCTCTTTCATTGTTTCTTCATCCCCTTTTATATGCTCCCTTCTGCTGGAGGTAATGTCATCCTGACATTGGCATTTCTGGGTCTGTCCTCAACATCTGGTGAGTTTTAGCCTAGAGTGTTTACTTCTTGGCTCTTTCACATTCAGCGTTTCTTCTTCTACTCCACCAGCTTCCCTGTTATGTGTAATCCACTACCTAGTCCTTCTAGTAAATATATAAATAAAATTTGCGTAGGTGGGTGTATATGTAAGTGCAGATGTTCATAAGGCCAATAAAGCGTGTTGGATCCTCTGGAGCTGGGGTTACAGGTGATCAGCTCGATGTGGGTGCTGGAAACAGTTCTCTGTTTCTCTGAAAGGACAGTAAGCGTCCATAACTGCTGACTCACCTTTCTAGTTCCCATGTATTGCATTTAAAAAACGAACCTTCATGGGGGCTGGAGTGATGGCTCAGTGGTTGAGAGCATTGGCTACTCTTTCAGAGGTCCTGAGTTCAATTCCTGGCACGTGCATGGTGGCTCACAACTGCCTGTAACTCCAGTTTCAGGGAACCCTACACCCTCTCACGGACACACATGCAGGCACAACAGCAATGCAAATAAAATAAATAAATTATATTTAAAAACCGAATCTCCAGTTTCTACTATTTATAACTTATTTTGAGATGAAGTGTTATCATGTAGCCCAGTCTGGCCTTAAACATATCCTCCTGCTGCAGACTCCTGAGTTCTTACAGGCTTGCACCACCACACTTGGCTCTAGTTACACTTTTTTGAATGAATGAACTATTTTCTATTATATTACAGAAGATGGAAATTATATCTACTATATTTTCTTTATTTTTTCTATTAATTTCCTTTGGTTGTAATTCTTTCATGGCATATTTAATTTTCTTCATCATGGTGCTTTTTTTTTTTTTTTTTTTTTTTTTTAAATGTTTGTAGGTTCTTGGCCATCTGCCTATCTTTTTGTCTGAGAATTCCCGGGAACCTGATTCTGTTCTTTGATGATTATGGGAGTGGGCCAGGTTCTGTTCCTTAAGAGTAGTGTAGACATTCCTGATCCTTCCTGGAGACAGAGCATCAGTTATCACTAAGGATATGGCCTTGCCTGTCACATCCCCAGCTTTAGATTGACAGCAAATGCTGTGGTCAGTGATGGCGGCCTTTTTTATCCTCCCACGCCAGCATGGATCCGACTTCCCTTTCTCCCTCATTCTTTTTTTTTTTTTTTTTTTGTGCTTCTTTTAATCACAGAAGGCTTTTCTGTCATTTGTGGGATTCTGGCTGGGAGGGAGGTCAAATGGGGGTGCTTCGTCCTCCATCTGGCTCCAATCTGCATTTTTAGCAAAACAAAACTAAGTTTGGAAGTTTGAAACTAACAACATTAGGGAACAGAGATTTCTTAATGTGACTATGTTTCAGTAGAGTTAATGAAAACTTGGAGTGCTTACAAAGTTGGGTATATTACATGTGTGACAAATTATATATAAACCAGATTTCATTTCCTGTTTTTTTTCTCTTTTAATCAGCAAAGGAAAAATGGCAAGAAAACCCAAATCTCCTGTAATACAGCTACTCATTTTAGGGGACAATGCATATTTTAAATTTTCAACCTTTGCTGTTAAAACGGCCCTCCAAAGTATGAGGTTCCAGTTGGAGATGAGCCCCTTATTCAGATATGGTACAGGCTCTGCCTCTGGGGGCCCATCAGGCCTAGGTGCTGCTGTGAGCAGCTGTTATTTCTCTCTTGTCTCAGTCTCTCATCGCTCTGGTGATTCTTGTTAAATAAAGTGAGCAGCTCCTGTCATGTGCCCTGGCACCTAATTTGGCATCTTTAGCTGTGCCTGTCAGTTTCCACCTATCTAGTCAGTCACTATTTGATGAATTTCAATTGTTCATGTTATTCTTGTGACCCAGAGATGAGTGAGACAAGATGCTGTCCCCTCTGGAAGTTTTCTTGAGGGTGGTGGTGGGGGCGGGGGGGAAGAGGCCATAGCTTCTGTGGAGCATCTCTACTAAGTGGGACCCAACTTGTACATCTTTCTGAAGGTGATTGAGTTGAAACATGTCCTACACTTGTGTACTAAGTAAAACCCCTTTAAGAACTTTGTTTAATTTCCCAATGGAAGTCAAACATTATATGATTCAACAAACAAAACAAAACTATATAGAACAGAGACATTCTCAACAACTCTTTCCAGTCTCTGTTTTCTTGTGGTGCTGAGGACTGAGGACTGAGCCAAGGGATAGCAGGACATGCCAGGCAAGAGCTGGACTGCTGAGCTACAGCCCTGGCCCTCTACAGAATAATCTTTATTAGATTCTTATTTACAGTTCTAGTGTTTCTTTATTTTTAAAATTAATTAACTAAACTAGGTGCGCTGGCGCACATCTTTAATTCCAGCACTCGGGGAGGCAGAAGCAGGAGGATCGATGTGAGTTCGAGGCCAGCCTGGTCTACAAAGTGAGTCCAAGATAGCCAAGGCTACACAGTGAAACCTTGTCTCAAAAAACCAAAAAAGAAAAAAGAAAGAAAGAAAGAAAGAAACACTAGATAGCCTAGGGCTAGTTTAGTTGGACTGGATTTGATCCCCAGCACTTCATAAAACCCAGTGTTTTTCTTTATGCGCTTGTATATGACTGTGTTTTTCCTTTCCCTGCGTTAAAAAGGTGATGTGCCACATACTTACCAGTATACACTGGAGCCCCCTAGCTGACTGGCAGCTCTGGGGTATCCCATTATTGTAGATGGGCAGCAGTACATTACACAGCCCCTTATTGTTAGCAAGAGGTGGGGATTCCAGATGTCTGCTGTCCCGGCCAGTGTGGATAAAGGTGTGCACTTGCCATTTGTCTGTGTGGAGGGGTCTTTCAGAAGTGGAAGTGTTTCATCAAAGGACACTTGAATCCATTATTTTTGCAGATTTCACTGGCTGTCCCTTTGTCGGGGGTTACACCATCCTTCCTTCCCTCTCAATGACTGAAGAATCTCTTTCTTAGAGGAGACTATTTCTAATTCTTTCTTGTTTTCCAGCTGCCAAATCGTATGCACTCATGCCTTTTCCTTGAAGCTTGGGGGCTTGCCTCAGGACGTTATCCAACTTCTATTTACACACGTCAGACTGCTTCTGAGACATCCCGTTGGACTTGACGGTTGCTGTTTGGGATGAAGAAGCTTTATTTAATGTTGTTTTCTGAGACAGGATCTCATGTAGCTGAGACTGGCCTCCAACTCACTGTGTGGCAGAAGTTGGCCTGAGCTCCTACTCCTGCATGCTTGGATAGAGTAAAGACTGTTGAAGGGAGCCCAGACCGTCTAAAGAATGACGGACGGGCAAGCGGGTGGGGATTCAGGATCAAGTTGTTGGTGATGGGGAGGGAGGTTCAGAATCAGGGACAGATTGTAGAGAACTGGGCTGTCATGCACTGAGAGGACACCTCGCGTGCATGCACATGTGCTTTGAGAAAAGGCCTCACTGTGTAGCCTCTGACTATCCCAGAACCATGTAGACCAGGTTAGACTTGTACTCACGCACTGTCCTTTTTCCTCGTGCTGAGATTTGTGGTGTTGCCCAGCCTTGCTCCCGAGCACACCACCTTGTTTTCCGAGCATCGGTCAGTGAAGACTTCTTGGAGGAGTGGGGGGGGGGAGGGGAGGGGGAAAGGGGAGGCGGGAGGAGATTACAATGCCTCCAGGCAGATTTAATTCTTGGAATCTGTGCAGGCCATGGAGGAAAGAACAGATACTCTAACTTTTAATTCCTACGTTCCTGCTGCAGGCTTGGAGACATTGCTATGTAGCCTTTCGCAATCCATGGAGGGTCAGGGTGTGTGGTGGGGGTGCAATTTTGCAATTCAGCTTCTAGGCTGGAGAGGTTGAGAGGCCACTTTCCCACTAGGTCCCTTTGGAGCAGTCCTCATCGTTGTTATTCAAATGCGTGGTACCCGAGACAGCTTCCAGAGCCTCTGGTGCCTCTGAACCTCCCGCACAAGAGGTCTGACTTTCCGCTTTCAAAGGAGGAGCCAGTCATTAGTGGGGCTGTCTTGTCTAAGACACCGCGAAGAGGAGGCGTCAGCCCGGAGCAGAGAAGACTCAGCTGGTTTAGTTTTTTTGTTTTGTCTTTCCTACCCATCCTGTGCCCTTGCCAAACAGGGTTGTCTGGCTCCTGGAGGGTGTGAGCTGTAGGCGATGCTGTGTGCGGTTTCCATGGCAGTGGGCTGGCGGGTGACTCGCAGGGATGAGCAGCTAGGTAGCAGGCGCTGGCTCACCTGCTCAGCTGCTGGCAGCCTCTGTATGGAGCAGGCCCAGACTCCCCTTTCCTGGAGCTCTGGTTACTGTCTTTATGAGCCTGAACTCTGTGTGAGAGAACTTCAAAAAGTTCCGTGTGACTTTATCTGGGGAACGGACCGAATGACAGCGATTCAGAAGGCGAGGGTGGAAAAGTACCAGAGGCGAGGCTGGTGCAAGAGGCTGAGCTTCCTGCAAAAAGGAGGCATTCCCATCACTGAAGCTCCCGCCCACCCCCACCCCCCGCCCCAAGTTCTCTACCCAGTGCCCTTGGCTCCAGAAGGCACAATTCAAGGGCTGACCGGCAATGTTTGAAGGAACTCAGAAAGATGTTGGCGACTTGCTGTAGGCCAACAATATCAGTTTAATCACCATCCCATAGTTTTCTAGTGAGGACTCCTTATCCAAGGATTACTAGAAATTCAGGGTGGGGGAGGGAGGGAGCGCAAAGGATCTCAAAACAGATAAAGATGTCAAAGTCAGGTCCAAGTTCACAGTGTGCTTTTTCAGCTAGTTCTCACTGGCTTCTAGGAAGCAGGCTGTGTCTGTTCTTTGTAGTGATACCAGAAACATCACGTCTGGGGCTGGGCCCTCAGGGTGGGTTTTGGCAGACTGCAGGCTTTATCTATAAAGTTAACGCTTGGGAGAATCCCACGACCAGCATCAATGGAAAGGCTTGGGGTCAGCTTTGGATTGTGGCTCAGAAAATGAAGCTGCATCGTGTGGAGTCTACCCGACCCAGCCATGAAGGCAGAGGGTGTTTGGGACCTCCAGAATGTGGGGCAGAGCCGAGCCTAACTCACTACTACCCAAGATCTTGAAGAAATGGCCCCAAAGCCAAGTTCTTCTTGAACACAGGAAAGAAACAGAGTAGACAGGTTGCAGTATTAAGACCACACACTGTTAGATCACCTGCCCTTTAGCCTGGGGTGGGGCAAACAGAAGTCAGGGCACACCTCTCTGCAGTCTCTTAACTCCTGAGCCTTCTTTCCAGCCCCTTTCCAGCTTTTGATGGGCAGCCTCTTTCTCCCTTCAAGGCTACCCCCTGCTGTCTTTGGTATGTTGCGTTATTTCCTAATGCTCTCCCACCTCAGGACCCTGATAGCAAAAGCTCTCTCCCTTAGTAAAGCTCATTTTGAAGGGTAGCATCCTTTCCTAAGCTCCACACTCTGACCTGCATTAAAGCTGGTGCCACCTCCTCAAGGAGCAGGTAAGCAGCGAGGTGCCCATTTACTGAAGAGGAGCAAGGGAGGCCAGCTTATGCATCCTGAGACGGTGTCCGGCCCAATCCCATCCTTGCTCCTTAACACTAGTCACGGTGGCCCTCCCACTGGACAGAAGTGGCCCCCCCTGGAAAAAGTGGACACGGCTCACCCAGGCTTGTGACAGAAGAAGTCCGGGACAATCTGCTTCAGAGGGTGTCGACTGTGCTTTCAGGGACCCCGGCAGTCAGCACAGCCTCGGTGCAGTAACCTCAAGGCATCTGGATTGTTGCCGATGGCTCGGGCTGGCACAGGTTGATTGGTTGACCTCGTGCTCTTTTTCTCCAGGTGGCTCATTAGCAAGGGAGATTCCCATAGCTGCTAATTAGAGTTGGATTGCCCGATCCTAAACATCTTTGCCTGTTTATAGGAAAACCAATACACATACAATAAGGTTGAAGAACTTGCCAACACCAACAGTGGTGGTGACAGATTTTAAATAAAGCAACGTCAATACCTGACATCCACCCAATGCTGTGGAGAGGTGATTCCCCCCAGCTGCTCTGCTATGGGTTTCAGGGAACTGCACAACTGGGAAAGGGATAGTTGATGCCCTGGGCCTGGGATTAGAGGTTGCAATAGGAGAGCGAGGGCCTGTGAGGGGAGGGGCAGGCTCTACTGCTCACAGGAGAAACCATTAAGAAGGGAAGGTGGTTGTCTGAGAGCTGCTTTGACTGGTAGATGATGGAAGGGGATGGGCAAAGCTCTCCCAGAGACAAGAAATTCAGAGAGATGGCAACAGGGGGAACTACAGGGAGAACAAGTCAGGGTATGTTGGGAGTAAAAATGTTAAACCATGTAGATCCTCCTCTGTTGGGCCCCATGACTGGGCAGAGGGAGAGGGAGAGAAAGACAGAGAGAGACATGCAGAAACAGGATATAAGGATTGATTGTAAGGCACTGTCATACATGACTGCTTAGGTTTGTCTCAGCCCTAAGGTAAGTGTCTTGGAGCCAACACCATAATCCATAGACAAAAACCTCTCCTTTATTAGGGAAGCCTTAGACTGTCTGTCTGTCTGTCCATCTATCTATCTATCTATCTATCTATCTATCTATCTATCATCTATCTATGAGACAGGGTCTTATTATGTAGCCTTGGCTGGGCTGGAACTTCCACCTGCCTCTGCCTCCTGATCACTGGGACTAAAGGTGTGCACCACAACGCTCTATGCCACACAGATGATTTTATCTGTAGCTATGTAGATTAATTTTTTTTCCTGTGGAAGGGACACTAGGTCCTCTATTGTAGGCAGACTGTGGCTTTTTCAAAGATGTCTACCCCCTACTCCCCATAACCTTCCATCATACTGGCAAAAGAGGCTTGTGTGTGATGTGATGGTGCTAGTGATCTGGACATGGGAGATTTTTCTAAATCATCAGGAAAGGCCCAGTGAAGTCACAAAGGGTCTTACCAGAGGGAGACATGGCTATGGAAGCAGAAGGTAGGATGGCACAAGGTCAGAAGTCCAGGAATAAAGGCTAGGCTGCTAGGTCTAAAGAGAACAGACTCTCAGCCGGGCAGTGGTGGCGCACGCCTTCTTTAATCCCAGCACTCTGCAGGCAGAGGCAAGTGGATCTCTGTGAGTTCAAGGCCAGCCTGGTCTACAAAGAGAGTCCAGGACAGTCAAGTCTACACAGAGAAACCCTGTCTTGAAAAACCAAAAAAACCAAAACCAAAACCAACCAACCAAACAAAAAGCCCAAAGAGAACAGATTCTCCCCCTGGCCCGAAGATGGCTGGAAAAGATCCAGGCAAGAGTTTCCTGTGGCTCCAGGACAGGCAGGCACCACTACAATAAGCAAATATGTGATGGAGAGGTGGGAAAGATGGAAAGATAGAAAAGCAGAGAAGTGTGAGCAGCACTGGAGGCAGGGACTGATGGTAGTGACGTATGAGAGAGAGAGCTGAGGTGGACGTGCCACCATTGCCCAGGAAAGCCAGTGGGATGGTGTGCAACAGCCTGGAGCTGGTGCAGACACAGACTCCGCCCCAGAACCTGCTGCCTGGCCTTGGGATTGCCCTGGCTCTGGGCAAGAATGGAAGCCTGAGATGAAGAAAGGGTCACTTGCTGGATTGGGGCCTCTTAGAAGGACCACCGTGGTCCTTGAAGCCACCAGAGGCTATGTTGGTGTCTGGGGACCATGCTGCTCTCCCAGGACGTGATGAAACCTGAGATCCATGTGGATGTATGCAGTCTATGCTGCTGCATGGTGTCCTCTCAGGCTTTGCTGCCTCAGGGGCGATCTGACGTGACAGGCATGCTGCAGCCCCTGGCCCGTGGAGCTGCGGAAGGCCAGGAGTAGGTTGGTAATTCCTGATACAGGCAAGAGTCCTTTTTAGCACTGAAGTCCATGCAGATGGCTCTGCCTGAAGCCATGTTAATGTGCATGGATGTGAGAGAGCAGGCCTTGCTCCTCACAGGACAGCTGGCCCCGCCCCTTGTCAGCGGCCACCCACAAGGGTTCTCATTGGTTGAAGGCTTTTGGTGGGGGTGCAGATAGAGAAAGACTCATCCTCTCTGGGCTGGGGGCTGGGGGGAAGGAAGGACTGGCCACTAGGATTTTGAGCATATGGACAACACAAAATGGACTTGCTTTTTCATTTTTTTGGGGGGTGGGAGGTCATGAAGAACAGGAGGGATGGTGGACATGGGAAGACTGGGAGGTGATAGCAGTTGGGGTGCATGATATGAGATTCCCAAATAATCAATTTAAAATATATTATTAAAATAATAAAAAAAAAAGAAGAAAAGGAAAACAGATTCTCTCCCAGGGCCTCCAGAAGAAAGGCAGCCCTGCTGAGCAGTTTCAAACATCTGACCTCCAGAACAGCAAGGTTTTTTGGGTTTAAGAAAAACCAAAGCAAAACGTGTGTGTGTGTGTGTGTGTGTGTGTGTGTGTGTGTGTATGTGTGTGTGTTTATGCACTTGCCTGTGCAAGTACTTACAGAGGTATGTGGGGCATGCCTTCCTCAGTTGCTCTGTACCTTAGTGTTTGGTACGGGGTCTCTCCCTGAACCTTGGGGGCTTGGCAATTCAGATATTGACTAGCCAGGAAGTCCCAGAGCTTCTCCTGTCTCAGCCTCACCAGCACTGAGACTTCAAATATGTGCCGCTGTAAGCAGCTTTTATGGGGAAGTGGGGGCCGAACTCAGTCCTTCATGCTTGTACAGCCAGCCCTTCACCATCTGACATATTTCCTGGGCCCTGTGGTCATTTTGTTTTTATTTTTTTATAAGCAGGGTTTCACCATGTAGCTCTGGTTGGCCTAGGATTACTGTGTAGACCAGCCTGGCTCCTACTTCTCCAGTAATGGGGTTAAAGGTGTGTGGTACCACACTTGGCTCCCCCTGTAGTAACAATTTTTAGCGATCCAGACAAAAAAATCCTTGGAAGAATCGGTTTTAAAGACATATATATGTGTATAATTTTATGGTCTGTATGTGTCTCTCGTCTTTGAACTTGCTTCTAAATTGTTTGCAATATTTACTGGATTTTCTCATTTATTCATGATTCAAATAAAATCACTTTATTGT
Source organism: Acomys russatus (assembly GCF_903995435.1). Classification (NCBI taxonomy): domain Eukaryota; kingdom Metazoa; phylum Chordata; class Mammalia; order Rodentia; family Muridae; genus Acomys; species Acomys russatus. The sequence goes on from NC_067161.1 coordinate 31,746,514, forward strand.
GCTCATTTTATCTTTTTGGGAACTCATGGCTTTATTCTCCTTAAAAATAACTGTCTTCAGCAGGGTGTGGAGGTGCATGCCTTTAACCTCAGCATAGGAGGCAGAGGCAGGTGGATCTCTGTGTGTTCAAGGCCAGCCTGGTCTACAAAGTGAGTCCAGGACAGCCAGAGCTGTTACACAGAGAAACCCTGTCTCAAAAAACCAAAACCAACCAAACAACCAGCCAACCAACTAACCAACCAATCAACTATCTTCAACAAAGATGCCAAGACTATTTGATGGGGAGGGGAAGGGAATGATCTGAACAACAAACGGTACTGAGAAAATGGGATATTCACATGCCAAAGAGAAGCTGGACTTCTACCCAGCATCATATGCAAATATGGAGGCAAATGGAGGCTGGAGAGGTGGCTCAGTGGTTACAGTGAACACTGCTCCTGCAGAGGGACCGGAGTTTGGTTCCCAGCACCCATGTGACAGCCACAACTATCAGCAACTCCAGTTCTGGGCCTCTGCTGCCCTCTTCCGGCCTCCCCAGGAGAGCATGAGCTCACTCCTCACCTGTCTCCTTCCAGGTAGCCACTGAGACCTCCAAGGTGTCTGCCTTCTCTTGCTTACTTTCAAGCTCTAATGAAATTGTCCTGGAGTTTCTTTCTGAGGGAGTTTAAAAATTTTTTCTTATTTAAAAGTTCAAGAACTGACAAAAGAAGCCTGCTAACATTAGGCTGCCTGTTATTTAAAAACAAAAACAAAACAGAAAACAAGTTACATAGAAGTATAGAAAACCAGAATCCTCGTGCCTTGCTGAAGGAATGTAAAAACAAAACAAACAAACAAGCAAACAAAAAGCAGGAAAATGTAAAATATTGCACAGAACAGATGGATTGAAAGAAAAATGGTACACAACTGCCATTTGATCCAGAAATTTTACTTTGGGCCATATATACAAAGAGTTGAGATCAGGCACTTGAACAGATATTTGAATTCTAGTGCCCACAGTAGCATGACTCAATATTGGTGGAGGCCAGCATCCATCAGTGAGAGAATTCATGAACAGCATATGGCATGTCCATATAACAAAATGTTACACAGCCCTGAAAAAGCAAGGAATTCTGATACCTGGTACTACATGGATGAATCTATTTTCTTTTCAGGACAAGGGTTTCTCTATTATGTAGCTTTGGCTGTCCTGGAACTTACCATGTAGACCTGGCTGGCCTTGAACTCACAGAGATCCCCTGCCTCTCAAGTGCTGGGATTAAAAACCACACCCAGTCAATACATGGATAAATATTGAGGATGTGAAGTGAAGTAAGCCAGATAGAGAAAGTTAAATGTTCTGTGCAGTACACAGAACAGACGGTTTATAGAGACAGAGAGTGGAACGGTGGTTACAAGAGGCAGAGGAAGCAGGGAGCTATTTAAGGAGCACAGAGATTCAGTTTGGTGAACAGGCCTTGGAGATGTTGCTAGTGCTGGTTGCATAACGTCTTGGATGTACTTAGTGGGCCTGAACAGAACATTTGAAATGATTGAAATGGTAGACATTACACTAGGCACATGCCCACCAAGCTGAAACAATGAAAAAGCGTGCTGTAACAGACTGATAGGGCTAGGTACAAAAATCAACCATGCGAGACCCAATATATGCATAATTAGGACCTACAAAGGGAGCCAACGAAAAGCATGAATAATTACTTAAAAATATAATGTAAGAAAACTTTCCCAAAACAAAGATTTTCAATCTACATATTGAAAAAGCACACAGCATCCCAGAGAAAACCGCCACAGAATGTCAACACTGACAGATACCCCCTAAAACGATGGGACATGTAAGATAAGGAATTTTGGCTACAGCCAGACAAAAATATTCCTGGAGGGAAATGAAATCAGGTTGGCATCACACTTCCCCACATTAGCATTCAGGAGACAGTAGGATAACATGCTCAAGAAATTCAATAAAGGAAAGTGTGAGCCAAGGTCTAGGCAGCTAAGCTCTGTTGCAAGAATGAAGGCTGAAGATGAGTTCTAAACATTCAAGAACATCAACGGTATGGTGTCCACGAGCTCCTGCTGAGGACTCCGCCATCAGCTGAAGAGGGGCCAGCTAGGGAACTTCAGGGGAAGGATGGAGCGTGCATAGGCACGAGCAGCTGCAGGGAGGGGGGTGGGTGGGATAAATCTTACATCCTGAGGAGGCAAAGCCAGTCAGCTCACAGAACGGGGAGTGGGGGAAGAAAAGAGAACACCTCTCTGAACACCTCGGGACAGAGTAAAGGATGTTGTTACAACCAACCAAATCGAGTGCAGGATTTTGAGCTTACTCAAGATGACAAAGGTAAAAATGAACCCAGGTCTACATGGGTCAAAACGAGAATGCGCCTGGCTGAAGTCGGGCTGTAGGGGAGAGGAATGGGAAGAGAGAGGGGGGAAGTTAGCAAAGGGGAAGGACAGAGAGAAACACAGAAAGACAGAGAGAGAGAGAGGAGAGAGAGAGACAACACATCGTTTTAGTAATCTCTAAAGTAAGGGGGAAAAAATCAACACTGAGAGCAATAAGAGCTAAGGGCCCACCAACAGATGGCTATGTAAATAAAATGTGGTGTACATCCACAGTGGAATATTATTCAGAAGGAATAATGAAATCATTTTATCTGCAGAACTGGGAGGCTAGTGTACTTCTTTTTTTTTTTTTTTTTTTTTTTGAGACAGCATCTCTCTGTGTAGCCTTGGCTGTCCTAGCCTCGCTTTGTAGACCAGGCTGGCCTCGAACTCACAGTGATCCGCCTGCCTCTGCCTCCTGAGTGCTGGGGAGGCTTGTATGCTAACTGTGATGTGTACCAGACACAAGAGGACAGGTACTGCATAGTCTCCCATATATGGACAATAAAAAGACTTGACCCGAATATATAATACTGTCTACTAGGAGTGTGTGTGTGTGTGTGTGTGTGTGTGTGTGTGTGTGTGTGTGTGTGTGTACAAGCATGAATGTGCATGGGGGGGGCTATGGTGGTTCTTCAGGGGCCATGCACTGGGTCCTGGGGCTTGACAATCTGGCTAGGCTGTCTGGCCTGTGAAGCCAAGGTCTCCCAGATGTGTGCCACCACATCTGCCGTTTCATAGTCATCTAACATCTAGCAAGTAAAAAACATTTTACCCATGATTTTAAGGACATTAACTTCCCCCTCAAAGGATTCTTATCTAGAAAATACGAAATGCTCACCAGGCTCAAGAGTAAGAAATTCCGTTAGTAGACGGTCAAAGAGGGGACATTTCACCCCTTAAGACAGAGAACAGTCAAATACAGGAGGCATGATTGACAGCCCTAATCTGGGTCTGCAGTATTTTCCAGAGGCCTGAGCCTTGAGAGCCTTGGTCCCTAGCCCACAGCTCTTTATTGTGAAGTAGTAGACGAACCCTTGAGAGGCAGCAACTGATGGGAGGAAGTTGGGTCACTGGGAGAATTCTTTTGTGTGTCAGGGACACAGGGACACCAGACACTTTCTCTGCCCCCACCCCCCACCCCCTGCAGGGTACCATGAAGTAACAGATTTCCTCTGCCACATACCTCTTTAATGGCATCTTGTTCTGCCTTGGGCCCACAGCAATAGGGCAAAATGTCGGTGGTCTGAACCTTCTGAAACTGTGAACAAATATAAACATTTCTCTTAAGTTGATTATTTCAGGTACTTTGTCACAGTAACGGGAAGCAGACTTTTACACAATATAATAGGGAGATGCAATTGAAGACACGTGAGATATCAGGACACACCCATCAAAACAGATAAAAATAAAAATAGTGACAATAGCAAGTGCTGGTGAGATTGTAGAAAACACTTGGTCACGTATACATTTGCTACTTAGACATATTTTTGGTTAGGAATTTGAAATGGTATCACCACTCTGGAAAATAGCTTGTCACTGTAAAAATAAATACATGTCGCCTCTCAGTCATACTTGAACGTTTATCCCAGAATCATGGAGGTGAGTGCCTGCATAGAAGCCTGCATGGCGCCGTTCACACCAGCTTTATTGGTAGTAGATAACTACTAAGGGGAAAGGAACTGTGCTTTAGTGTGAGTGTGACTAAGTGAACTGTGGCAGCCCATACAATGAAATGGAATATTCGACGCCTAACAGGTGGCGGATGTCCAGGGACCGCTGCTGAGCAAATAGGCCAACCTCAAAAGGTCATTTGCTATGTTATTTCACTTACACATCGTCCCAGAATGTCATCAATATAGACATTGTATTAGTTTCCCAGGGCTGTCACAATGAATTATCACAAACCTGATGGCTTAAACAACAGAAATTTATTCTCTCATGGTCCTGGATGCTGAAAACCAAGTGCTGGCTGATTCCAGAGGATCGGAATAGACTGTTCTGTGCTGCTCTCTGGAGCACACACCCATCTGTAACCTCAGTGGTGGTGAGATGAAGACAGGGACAGGTGGGTCCTTGGAACTCACTGGCCACTAACCTAGCCTACTGGGTAAAGTTCTAGGCCAGTTTGAGACTCTCTCTCAAAAAACACAAAACAAAACAAAACAAAACAAAACAACAAACAAACAAATAAAAAAGCAACAATAAAACAAAACAAATAAAGCCAGAAGACAGATGGTGCCTGCAGACTGATGCCTGAGGTTGTCCTCTGACGTCTACAAGTGTGCTGTGCATAGCATTCTCTCTCATACACATATGTGTGTCTCCCCACACTAGCACACACACAAACAAGAGGGATCAATAATAGTTTTCCCAAAGGAGCAAGTTCTCACATTTGCAAGAGCAGGATGTTAGCAGTTGAAGCTGCCTGCCATGCCATGTCTCCCCTGGATGCATTTACTCTCTCTTGCCTCAAATCAAGTAGCACAAAGCCCTCATCAGATGGTGTGGGAAAGAATCCAGGTCCAACCATGAGACCCGCCAGCCCCAAACCATGAGCTAGTATGTTCTTTAATTTTTTTGTATATTAACTTTCTTTAAAATATGTATCTTTTTCATTTTATATGCATGAGTGATTTGTTATCCTGGGAATGTCTGTGAACCTCAAATTGTCTCAGAATGACACGTTAACAAAAAGCCCTACAGGGTGTGAACTCCTTTATAGGGAGGACGTGCAGACTTAAGCTGACAAACCACAACAGGCTTAGCAAGAGCTAGCTGTAATTATGGAAGAGGACCTGTCAATGCAGATGTGGTGGCAGGTGGTCTCAAGGGATGCTGGTCTCTAGGTCTCTGCATCACTGCACCTCACAACCACTTTCTCCCATTCAGTAGTGAAAAAAAAAAAATGTCCTTCCAGTTCTTGGGATCTGGGTGGCCCCATGACTTGCTGAGGCCAACAGAATGAGGAAGAGGTGTCTTATGACTTCATGATCCAGGCATTAAGAGGACTGGTAGTGTCAGCTGCTGCCCCCTCGGTGCCACCACACTGTGAAGAAGGCTTAGCTGGCCACTGGAGGAGGGTACTTGGAGAAATGCCAACGTAATTAGAGTAACCAGTAAAGGAAGTCTCCACGCGCCACCCCACTCGTCTGCCGCTGGCCAGCAAGTGGCGACTGGATCAGAAGAGCCACCCGACTGAGAACACTGAACTCACAGACTTTCCAGAAAACATTCATCATCGTTGCTTTAAACCACTGTTCTGAGGTAGTTTCTTTTTTTTTTTTTTTTTTAAAGATTTTATTTATCTATATGAGTGTTCTATCTGCATGTACACCTTCACACTAGAGGAGGGCATTAGAAGGTATAGGTGGTTGGGAGCCACCATGTGGTTACTGGGACTTGAACTCAGGATGTCTGGAAGAACAGACAGTGATCTTAACCGCTGAGCCATCTCTCCAGCCCTCTGAGGTAGTTTCTCTGACAGCAAAAGCTGCTTTCTTTTCATTGTATGTATGTATGTATGGATGTATGCATGTATGTTTGTGGGCGGGGCACATGTCACAGTACACATTTGGAGGTCAGAGGACAACTTTTGGGAATTGGTTCTTTTCTTGTCTAACTTGGGTCCCAGGGGGCTGAACTCAGGTGGTCAGCCTTGGCAACAAGCACCTTTACCTGCTGAGCCATCTCGTAGGCCTGGCAATGGATACTTTAAGGCAAACTTTGGCTTTTGTAAGAAGAAACTAAGAAGATGCGTGAGGAGAAACAGCCCGTTTACAGAAGAAATGGTGCCCTCGTAGGAGGATTCCAAACAGAGCCTCCCTTCGATGTCAGCTCTCACCAGTCAGTCCAACCAAAGCCCCAAATCCTCCCATAGTTGGGCGTGGCTGTAGGGGAAACAAGGTTGGCGGTGGAGGATGCAAAATTGGGCAATCCTGATAGGAAGCAGTATGGCGTTGCTTATAGAGATACGAAGCAAGGTTGTGTGCCCTTTGACCCAGCAATCCCACCCTTAGGAATGCATCTTACACACAGATATTCACAGGCGTTAAAGGATCTGTGATTGAGGCTACATGGGGGCAGTGTTGTTTGTAATTGCAAAGGCTTGGAGCCCTGCCAAGGGTCTGTCAACAGGGAGCTGATTAAATAAACATGAGCTGGGACTTGGAGAAAGAAGGAGAATGTAGTGGAGGAAAGATTAGGTCGATGAGGAAGGTGGTGAGCACTGTATAAATTATATTACGATCCTGTGAGGAAAGGGAGCCAGCATCTCACGGTTCAGGCTTTCCCCGTGTGTTTGCATAAAGGAATGCAGGAAACACACAACTAATGAAAGTGGCTACCTGTAAGGGGCACGAAGAGGGGGTGGGGTAGGAGCCAGGACTTCTCAGGTATTTTTGTGACCTGCTTTTACAGCTCTCTGTCATTTTCGGGTTTGAACCATGTAAACAAACAACATACTAAAAACAACCCCCCCCCCACTGGGCAGTAAGAGGGGAGCAGAAATGGCCTGACTCTTGATGGATGGGGTTTCTTCTGAGGACGGTGAAACGGTCTAAAATTAGATGTCTGTTCAACTCTGTGAATATTCAAGCAAGCACTGAGCTGTATGCTTTTCACGGGTGAAGTCTGTGGCACGTGAAATACATCTTAGGAAAAGCGAAGAGAGAAATAAGGAGCTGGGGGATAGTGCAGAGGGAAGAGTGCTTGCTTTCCAGCACGAGGACACACATTCAATCTCCAGAACTATACAGAAAAGCCTGGAGTGGAAGTGTGTGCTTATGATCTCAGGGCTGAGGAGCAGGAGGTAGGCAGAACCCTGGGGCATGTGGACAGCCAGACTAGCCTAACTGGCAAGCTCCAGGCTGAACCCCTGTGTTGCGGCTTCTTTTCCTGTTGCTGTGATATAACACCCTGACAAAAGCAGCTTAAAGGAGAAAGGGCTTATTTTGGTCCACAGTTCCTGAGACAGCAGGAGAAATAAGCTGTCTGGTCACATTGCTTCCACATCTAGGAAGCAGAGGGAGAGAGGGAGAGAGAAAGAGAGAGAGAGAGAGAGAGAGAGACAGACAGACAGACAGACAGAGAGACAGTCAGCAGAAAGAGAGAGAGAGAGAGAGAGAGAGAGAGAGAGAGACAGAGACAGAGAGAGAGAGACAGAGAGAGAGAGACAGAGAGAGACAGAGAGACAGAGACAGACAGACAGAGAGACAGATGGAGAGAGGGAGAGAGGGACAGAGAAACAGACAGACAGACAGACAGACAGACACACACACACACACACACACACACACAAACACACACACACACGGAGGCAAAGAGAACAGGAAGTGGGGCCAGGCTCTGAAGCATCAAGGCCATTTTCCAGTGACGCACTTCCTTCACAGAGGCCTCACTCCCTAAAGGTCCCATAACTTTCCCGAACACTGTCACCAGCTAGGACCAAGTGTTCAAACACATGAGCCTATGGGGCGTTTTACATTCAAACCACTATACTTTGTCTCAAAACACAAGGTGGGGGCCGGGGAGATGGCTAAGCACGAAAGCACTTATCATAGGTGAGGACCAGAGTTCCAGTTCCCAGGATCCATGTAAAAGTCAAGTGGGGGGTGGGTATTGCAGTCCAGCTGCAGCTGTGGCATGGGGACAGAGATGGAGGATACAGAATACTCGACAGGGCCACTGAGCTCTGTGTTCAGTGAGAGCCTGACCCAATACATAAGGTGGAGAGAGACAGAGGACACCCTGATGTCAGCCTTGGGCCTCCACGTGCATGTGCACACATGTGCAAACATACTCACATACACACAGGTGCCTTGCTCATGGGAACACATATATAGACACGCACACATACCACGCACTTACAAAAGCCAAGCAAGGGCTGGAGAGATGGCTCAGTGGTTAAGAGCACTGCCTCCTCTTCCAAAGGACCCATGTTCAATTCCCAGTACCCACATGGTAGCTCACAACTGTCTGTAACTCCAAGATCTGACACCCCCACACCAATGCACATAAATTTAAAAATTAAAGAAAACATTAAAAAAAAAAAAAAAAAAAAAAAAAAAAAAAAAAAAAAAGACAAACAAAACCAAAGTGATGGCTCCTGAGGAAAAATCCCTAAGGTTGACCTCTGGTCTCCACATGGACACACATATACATGTGTGCCCCACAAAAGTGTATGCACACACACTCACAAATACAAAGAAATAAAGCACCTTTAGGACTAAAAAATAAATATGGTCCGAGTATAATCTGCACTAATGAGCAATTCAAATAGTGGAATGCTGGATGTAGTCCTCATGTGTCAGGGATGAGCTCAGCTCCCAGGGTCCAGTTTGAACCAGTTTTGTCCTGGGAGCCCCAGACATACACAGAAGGAAAAGAAATTCATTGTGTAAGTATTTAAAAATGGAAACCAAATCGGAATTGTTACCTAATGATTTGGTTCTATGAGGAGAGCATTCCCCCCCCCCCCCCCCCCCGCCACCAAATTTACAGAGAAATAGCAAGGCAGTTTAGCAAGATGCTTGATACCTAATCAATACATAAAAATCAATTATCTTTCTTTGCTCAAAAGAAACAAGGGGGGGAGGGCGAAATCAATTTACTGAAACAACAGCAACAAAATAACAGGTGCCTTCCAATTAAAATAGCAACTGTTTTACTGGAGGCTTCTGCAGGTCTCAGGTCCGGAGACCTGAGCCCCACCTCAAACACACCAACAGAGAAAGGAAAAGGGGCTGACATAGACCAGTCCCACATCTTCTGCTGTGGGGTTCCCCGTGTCAGCTGCCAGCTGGTCAGAATGCTTGCATTAAACAGAAATGCAGGTACCTCCTTTTCTAAGGGAGACATATCCATGTCCCCAGATCCCAGTGGCTGCCTAATGGCACTGCTGGGTGTTGGGTCCTCAATGTACCATTGTCTCCATGTGCACAAACTTAAATCAAGTTTAATTTATAAATTTGGCATGGGTTAGTAATGCTAATAAAATAGAGCAGTGAAATGAAAGTTATGTGTATTCTTTTAATACTTTTTCTTCTTTTACTATAGGGTATCACTGGACCAGCTGGACCAGAAGTTGCTAGGTAGAGTAGGTTAGCCTTGAACTCAGATCTGCCTGCCTTTGCTTTCGGAATTAAATATTTTCTCCCCACCCTCCACCCTTGCTCTGTGTGTGTGTGTGTGTGTGTGTGTGTGTGTGTGTGTGTGTGTGAGTGAGCGCGTGTGCGCTCACTTGTACCATGGCCTGGGTGTGGAGGTCAGAGGGCAACTTTCAGGAGTCAGTTTTCTTCTCTTCCATCATGTGGGTCCCAGGGATTGAGCTCAGCCCTTCAGGTTTGATGATAGCAAGCACATTTACCCGCTGACCCCCCTTCACTGACTGAAATGTGCTCTTTTTTACATGGCCAATGTTGGGCTCCCTCCACACTGCCATCCCTGAGGCACTGTTGTAGACTGACCCTGCTGAAAGTCTCCCCCTCTTCCGTATGTGTCTCCACTCACATGTGGCTCTAGAAGGTGTGGGCATCTGCTGTTCTTGTGGAGTGGGAGAGGGGAGAGTGGATCTCAGCGGCTGGCAGGGGATGTCCCACCCGAGCTTCTGCCTGCAGTTTTAGGACAGATTTTATTGTACAAGTAGGTGCTGGTATGGCCTGACTACCACGTCTCTCCAAATGTCGGGCATCGAAACATGATCACCCGTGTGAGGCTGTTGGGGCATGGCGCCTTTTGAGGGGAAAAGAAGAGATGATGAGGGCAGTGGCCTCAGGAATAGATGGGTTCCTTTACAAATCAGCCCAAGGGAGTGGCCATCCCTTACCACACAGAACACAGGGAGAAGCCGGGCTCTCACCAGCGACTCTGTCAACACGTTGATCTTGACTTGCCAGCCTCCAGAGCATTGGGAGATACCACAACTCGTCAGCCAGCCCTATTCTGCTACAGCATCCAGGGTGGGCGGGGCCGGGGAGGGCATCAGTCCCTATAAACAAACAAACCATGGTGGTGGGTATTAGAGAGGACCCAGAGCAGCACAGAGGAGGAAGTGGGTTGAGTTGGACCAGCACAGCTGCCCAATCAGGACTCAGGTTTATCTGAGCCTCTTAGACCTCCTGACCCATCGCTAAGCCCATCTTCATCTGCCCTTTAACTTCTGGCTCTCTGCCCTCCCCACTTTCCTTCTTGTGCTGGTGTGTGCATGTTCATGAGTGTGTGCATGCACATATGTCTTTTCCTTAATTGTTCTCCATCCTGTCAATGGCTAGCCATTGACTCCCAGGGACCCACCTGCCTCCACCTCCCAAGTGCTGGGATGACAGGTGCTCATCACCATGCCTAGCTTTTATGCAGGTGTTGGGGCTTGAACTCAGGTCCTCGTGCTTGTGCAGCAAGCCCTGCTGACCCTTTCTTCTGCAAAGTCTCTGCCTTCTCCTCAGTCCATCTCAAGAGGAAGCAAAGGAACAGAGTAACTTGAACTTGAAAAGTTTCTCCACCCCAAGTCACCTGACCTCACGTTCCCAAGCTCTAATATACCCTGTGCTGTGGGGATGATGTGACTAAGAGGCCCCAGGTAGGTCTTCCTGACCACGAGGGCAGGTCTGTCCCTGAGCTTTACCTCCACAAGAAGACATCAATTTCCCTGCCACTCTTGAGGACAGACAGAGCTGGGCAGCACAGTGTGGCCAGTAAGGGATGTCTGTCTTGGGGACATAAGTGGGACCCTGAGAAGAGGTGGTTGATGGGTGCAGGTGGGAGAGCCGCCATGAGCAATGTTGTTTTGAGGCAGAACATGGACATCTCTGTGCTTTGTTTGTTTGTTTGTTTCTTCTTTTTTTGAAAGAAAGGCAATTTTCTTAAAAAGAAAAACAACAAAAGGAAACTGGGGCCAGGGCGTAGGGCCAGTCCATCCAGGCCTTCAGTGTGATGTGTGGTGATCTTGTCTTTTTCAACGATGTGGATGATGATGCCCTTGCCCAATATGGCATCCTGGTCCGCAGCATTCAGCATGGCCTGGCAAATGGTTTCAAATGGTTTCTGGATCCATGCTGGGCTCCTATACATTGGATCAGAGCAGGTCCCACTGGCTACAAAGCCATCAGTCACCATGGGGCAGCCAATGAGGTCTAGAGAGCAAATGCAGGGCTTAAAGGTCTTTGGGTCCAAGCCAGAAATGCCAGGCTCTGTGTAGTAGGGACCAACCTGTTCCTTATACAAGAGGCGGGCCACCATGCTCATGAGGGCTTGATCTGCCCACCTTCCTTCAGCTCGTACAGGTTCAGCTGGAACTTGGGGCGCTGGGCAACTGTCTGGACAGTGGTGGCCTGCCTGGCCAAGCCTGTGGCTGTTATGAGGGGTCTGCATGCCTCCCACTAGGCCCCGCCTCCCACTAGGCCCCGCCTCCCACTAGGCCCCGCCTCTAACATGTCTCCACCTCCAAACATTGGGGAGTGTGTTAGAGTTCTCTAAGAACAGAATGGATAGAATGAGTATATTTTGCAAAGGTGATTTATCAGATTGCCTCGCGTGACACCGTCTGGGTAGTCCAACAACGACTGGAGAGGCTGAGAACGTGGTAGCTGGTCAGTCCACAAGGCTGGGTGTCTCAGCAGTCCTAATCTGGCACCAAAGGCCTGGAGGGAGGATTCCTGGAGAGCCGATGACCTTCAGTCCACGTTGGAAGGCAGAGGAAGCTGCCTGCCAAAGTCAGGGTTTGAAGGTGGCAGCAGTAGCAACAGGGCAGATGCTTTTTCCTGGGACTTCCTTACCTCTGGGCTGAAGGTCTCACACATATAGGGAGGCTCTTTCCTCAGTTAAAGCCTCCGGTGAGATGTCCTCACTGATCTGCTCAAAGGCAGGCTGCTTAATTGATTTCCGATCTCATCAAGTTGAGGATCAAGATTAACAGTTGCTGGGAGTTAAGACGGACAGGAAGGCTGGTTGAGATAGGAACGCATTCAAGGGCTAGCTTTTCTGGCAGGGCATCCAGGTCTAACAGAACTGCTCCAGGCTCCTGCAAAGACTCTTCTGGAACCCACCCATGTCAGGAATGTATCCTTTGGGTATCCGTGAACCAGAGACCCCCCCCCCCCCCCCCCCCCCACTGAACCTCATAAAGCATCCCATTTGCCATGAATACTACAAAAGGAAACAGGTGAGGGGATTGGGGGTGGGACACGAATCCTCTTCCTGTGTGCCTCCTCAAGGCCCAAGATCTAGACAAAGGAATGCTTCAATCAAGGTTTCAGCAATAAGCCAGAACTTTCCATCTTAGCTCTAGGCTCTGAGCCTGCTCTTGTCTTTGAGGCCTCTGGGGTAGTGGCCTAGGGCCACTCTATCCTGGGGCCGAGCTGCACGGGGCTTGCTCAGGCTCTTGACCCTGTGGGATGGAGTATTCTCTTGGACTGTATTCTTTGTAGACAGCAACTGGCCAATAACAGCATTATAAAAATGCTGCTTGTTCTTATCCCAAGGCCGAGTCAGCCCAAAGACAGGGACAGAGGTAGTCTCTCTGGGTGTTGGTAGACTAAGAACAAACCTTAGGAATCTCAGCGTTCTTGCCCTTGAAAGCAAGCCCCAAACACAGAATTTAACATTTTCTATTCTGTCTGGGATTTGTGGCTGCTGCTGGGGCCATCTCAGTGAGCTTGGCTTAAATGTCATGATGTGGTTTTCAGGTGCTCATAAGACATTAAAGATCACATCTGTCTGCATGAGTTGCATTTTAATTAGTCAAGGGATCTCATAAAACCTCCTTGGCCCCAAGGGAACATGCCCCCATGCTTTGTTCAGCCCTGGGTGTGTGTTACCACCTCAGATGGCTGGTGATAAAAACGTCCAGAGGACCGAGGGGCCTGCTACTGCAAGAGTGGAAACTGGTTTTACTTTTCAAAGCTTATCTGTGAGGTCACTTAAGCCAAATGCCTGTGGAGAAAGAGAGAGGGTGACAGAAAGACACTTTATGAACAACTAACAATGCAGTGGGGTCCCTGTGAGCAGCACTCACCATTTCTCCTCCACAGGTAGTTCATGGGATCTAGAAAAAACAAAAGCTGATTATCCCAGAGGGAGAGCCATTTGGAAAGGTGTCTGTTTACCTATCACCACTGCACTGTCTCATGCCTACTTCTCCTCTCCCACTCTTTGTAAAACTTATCTTTGGGGCTCTGCTGGGAAAGCCAAGGGCACTCCACCTTCTTTGACGCTCTTTTGTAGGGTCCAGAGGATGATTTAGGACAGCCCATACTTTCAGTTTTGAATGAGCTGGTTCATTAAGAACACAGCAAGCCAAAGTAAAGGAAGAAACAGCAAGAAGCATATAGGTATTTAAATATCCTCGGATGGGCCAGGTGTTGATGGTGCACACCTTTAATCCCAGCACTCAGGAGGCAGAGGCAGGTGGATCGCTGGTCTACAGAGTGAGTTCCAGCACAGCCAAGGATACGAAGTGAAACCCTCTCTCAAAACAAAAACAAAAACAAAAACAAAAACAAACAAACAAAAATCCTTGGATGGAGTGCTCAGAACATCTAGCAAAAAATGACCTGGGGGAGGCAGCCAGAATGTCTGATGAGCAGAGGCCTGGCCAAAGCAGAGTGTCCTGTCTGGTAAGGCTTCCCAACAGAAGCACAAACAGCAACAGCTAGTGATGACATCATCAAACTGGGTGCTCACAACATCTGCCAGAAACCCACTGGGGAAGTTGAGGCAGGCAGCTGGGCCTCCCAGCTGAGCTCTCTCTTCACAGCTGAGCTCCCACGGCTGAGCTTCCAGCTTCTCTCTCCCAATCTTTCTATCATGGGACAAATAGTAGTGACGTCTGTTGGAGATGGCTGATCTAGCTGTTCTCAGGGACACAATGTTTTTTTTGTTTTTAAACTTGGTTTTGATGTCCTCTTGTTGTCTTCTCACAGAGTCAGGGGGCCAGCCTGTCCCCTAGCAAGGAACCTTGGAAGACACTTTGAGACAAACATGCTTGGGTTTGAAAGTTAGAGTGGAGTAGGGGTGAGGACAGAGGAAGGGCAGTCTCACCTCTGGAGACAGTGTCTCAGTGAGCTCAAACAGCATGCGAAGACTCACCTAAATAACACACGTTACAGAAGCTAGTTAAGAATCTGCAAGTCCAACTCAGTTCAACTGGCCCTGACCCCAGCTGGGAGAAAACAGGGGAATTCCTGGCCTTTAACAAGCTCATAACCTTCTAGTGTGAAAACAAGCAGGTTGTGGCCAAGAGTGTCAAGACAGGGGTAGTGAATGTGTCTACCTTGCACAAGGCTGGGTTCAGTCCCCAGCACCATGGAACTAAACCAAGCCAACCCATCAAACAACCAAACACAGAAACAAAGCTGCCCGGGCGAGAGGAGACTTAGCTATGGATGGACGTTTCAGAAATAAGAAGGTTCATAAAGGAGTATTATAGACTATATTACAGAAGGAATAGGAGGGCCAGTGAGATGGCTCAGCGAGTAAAGGAGCCTCCTGCCAAACCTGAGGAGCTGAGTTCAATCCCTGGGTAGAGAGAACAGATTCCTGCAAGTTGTTCTCTGACCTTTATGAATGCGCCACAGCAAGCGTGCGTGCATACACATGCAACAAAGAAATAAAGAATAATTAGAAAAGAAAGCATAGGAACTCTGGGTGGACCTATAGTCATCAAATAAATGTATCTCCACAAAGCTAGAAAAAAATTCCCATTGCACATGTGTTCAGGTGTGTGTGTGTGTGTGTGTGTGTGTGTGTGTGTGCGTGTGCGTGCGCACGTGTACGCAAACAACATAAGCACTAGTAGAAAGAAATCGGAATTAGTAAAAAAAAAAGAAAAACATTTGTATTGTAAAGAAATTATTAGATTTTCAGAAAGGTAAGAATATTTGCCTGTTTCATAAGGGACTAGCACCTAGAATATGTACACATCTCTCATGACTAAGTGAAAAAAGACACATAGCCCAGTGGATGAGGACACAGTCCTTCAGAAGCCTGAGAATGGTTAAGAACGTGATGAGATCCTAGTGTCCTTATCAACACAAAAATAAAAATAAAATCCACAATAAGACACCGCTGCCGCTGGCCGGTGGTGGCAGATGCCTTTAATCCCAGCACTCAGGAGGCAGAGGCAGACGGATAGCTGTGAGTTCGAGACCAGCCTGGTCTACAAAGTGAGTCCAGGACAGCCAAAGCTACACAGAGAATCCCTGTCTCAAAAAAACAAAAAACAAAAAACAAAACCAAAACAAAAAACCAAAACAAAACAAAAAACAAAAACAAAACCCCCCTCCAAAAAAAAAAAAAAAAAAAAAAAGACACTGCTGCATACACACATCAGAAAGTCACGTAACAAGTTTAGCAAGAATGAGGAAGAAGGAACATTCTAGAAGTTCTTTAAAAGGCTAAACATGGACAAGAAATAACAAATGCTGGTCAGTTGTGGAGAGGGTTACTTCTCCTCCCTGCGAGTAGTAATGCAAATGAACACACTAGGGAAATCGAGATAGAAGTCCCTCAAAACCTGAAAAGATGCATTGGCAAGATGGCTCAGAGGTTAGAGTCACATGCCACTCACGCTTGGCCATGAGTTCAACCTCTGGACTGCACATATGAATGGAAGGAGAGAACCAACTCTACAGTTGTCCTCTGGCTTCCACATGCAAGCCATGGAATAAATGTGTCCCCTGCATCATGCCCACATGTACACATACACACAAATACACAAACAAAAATATCAACACATGACCTAGTTATCATGTTTCTGTGAAAATAAGACAAAGAAATGAAATTATATCAAAGAGCTCTCTATCTGTCCATATTTATTGCAACATTATTAACAATAGCCAAAGTCTAAAATCAACAATGTTCAGCAGTGGATGGATGAATAAAAAGAAAATGTGAAGCCGGGCGGTGGTGGCACACCCCTTTAATCCCAGCACTCAGGAGGCAGAGGCAGGAGGATCGCTGTGAGTTCAAGACCAGCCTGGTCTACAAAAGCAAGACCAGGACAGTCAAGGCTACACAGAGCAAAAGAAAGAAAAAAAAAAAAAAAAAAAAGAAAATGTGGTCTATATCCATAATGGAATACAATGCAGCCATAAAAAATCCCAAAACAACAACAACAACAACAACAACAACAACAACAGCAACAACAAAAAAACAACCCTATCCTTTGTAACAAGACAGAGGGACTTGGATGACATAGTGTAAAAGGTGAGCACAGAAAGACAAAGACCATATGATCCCACTTAGGTGGCATCTAAAAACCTTGGAATCAGAGAACAATGGTTCCTAGACACACTGGGTGGCAAAGGGAGGTAGATGAAAGGGGTGTGGTCTAGCGAAAGAGTTATAAGCAGGTTGGGGGAATAGGTGTTTTAGTTAGCAATAATGTGAGGCTGGAGGAAAGATGACTCAGTCCTCTTGCAGAGGACCCAGGTTCAGTTCCCAGAACATGTATAATCTCCATAATCATCTGTAACTCCAGTTTCAGGGGACTCTGATACCCTCTTCTGGCCTCTGAGGGTACTGCAGTTATACACACACACACACACACACACACACACACACACACACACACACACACACACACACCAACACATACTTAAAAATAAAAACAATTTAAAAAATGTGTCATAGATTCTAAAACAGCTAGAAAAGTGTTTTTGAGTGTTCTCACCACAAATTATAAGTGCAAGCCGGGAACAGTATTCCAACTACCAGAGAAGCTGAGACAGGGGCATTGCTTGAGCTTTAGGAGTGAAAAAGAAAAATGACAGAGGGAGTGACTTGTTCATTACAGGATGGATGCACACATCAAGTCATCATATCCTGCCCTGCGTATAATGTACAATTGAAACAGGCCAACAAAAACAACACTGAATCTGATAAATAATACAAGCAGCCCATTGGGCCGCATAGGAGGGCCTACCGGGCTGGAGGTGTGTGTGGTCAAGGACGGAGCTTGGAAACCTATAACTCTTGCTGTGACAGCGGCAGCCTGCGGTGACTGTGGTGGGACAGCTACATGGGGGAGGGTAAAACCGCAGTCCAAGGGGATCGCAAGTGCATTGCTCAGAAGGCTGCTGTGAGCCTCAGAGACCCGGAGGAAAGCAAGCAGGGACTTGCCCTTTGGGAAGATTTCTCTGCACGGTAGCATGGGGCTGAAGCAAACTTGATTCAAAGCCTGCTATGGTTTGCGTGCTCAGTGTCCCCCCAGAGGCCCCTGTATAGCCGTTGGGCCCAGAATTATGGTATTAGGGAATGCAGTGGATTCTCTCTTTCCTCATAGGTCCAAGGGATTTGAACTCAGGCTTGATGATGGGTATTTTTACTCACTGAGTCATCTTCTAGCCCCGTGTGTGTATTTATTTTCATGTTGTTATTTAGACTTTATATCATTTTAGGGCCACAGCTCCTTCTAGAGTGCTGGTGTGCCGTGAGTTCTCACTGGAATGCTTCTGTGGTGAGCTGAGGTCCTTGTTTTAATGAGGTCTCTTTGGTAGCGAGTGATAGAAGTGACTTGAGCTAGCTGAGGGAATTTGGGGACCCATTGGTCCTTACAAAGGGCTGTACTCAGCAGTGATCTGTGTATGCTGGGCCCAAATCACTGAACTCTTGCCAGAATGTTCCAATCCTCTGCTAATTTCCTGGATGTAAAACAAGCCCAGCACGGGGCTTTAATTTTCATAATAAAGAGTGACAATGCATATGGGTTTGTCTTGCACACCATCCCTGAGCGCACCCTTCAGCTGGCTGGCTGCGGGCAAGGCTTGCAGACTGTGCCTGCGAATCCAGACAGAGGCCCCAGCCACCGCACACCTTCCCATTTCCCCGGGAGCGTCCAGAGCCGCGTCTCCCGCTGTGCAGCAGAGGCCAGCTTGTTCCAGTCTGCACCGCAGGACAGGCTGTCTTTCTGCGGGCTGCTGGAGAGGGGCCGGGGAGGTGATAAGTGAAGCCCAGGACAGTTTCTGGAACCCACTCAGAGGACACACCGGGCGGCCGGAGGAGTGGCCGGACTTGGCGGGACCAGCGACCCCGTGAGGAGAATGGTCACATTTCAGAGACTGGAGTCGTCAGCGTGGAAGGTCTTCAGAGGCCAGCTCACAGACAGCCTAGCAACCGCGAGGAGGGGAGGGAGAAGGAAAAGGGAAATTGTATTTTGCCTAAAACCAGGTTTCTTTGTCTCTCTTCTGGGTGGTGTCTATGCAATGGACCAAAGTGGGGATGTCATTTCCTTTGTTTGGGCGGAGTCACGAGAGAATGCTGGGAAGGAGACTTGGTGTGGAAAGAGTGTAAGTTAGGGGCTGGGGCGAGGTGCTCAGGACAGTGAATTCACTTGTCCTGCCAGAATAAGGACCCCAGTTCTACCTTCATCAACAAGCGGGGATCAAGTAAGCAAGCAAGCAAGCGGTCAGGTGGGGTAATGAGTGTTTGCAATCCCACAGCAGGGAGGCAAGGGCAGGTGGATCCCTGGGACTCGATGACCATTCAGTCTAGCCTAATTGGTGAGGTCTGAGTTCCAGGGAGAGATCATGTCTTGAAAGATAAGGTGGGGCCTGGAGAGACCTAGCAACCAGTGTCTGACTCCTGGAACTCGAGTTAAGGTGGAAGTAGAGAGAACCGACTCCACAAAGTTGTCCTCTGGTCTCCAGACAGAAACCATGGCAACCATGCCCCTCCATACATAACGCATGCACACACAGGCACACCAGCACCAACAACAATAGCGCCAACAAGAGTAATAAAAAGAGACATACAAAACAAGGTGGGTGGCTCCTGAAGAGTGACACTCATGGTTGTCCTCTGACCCCTCACTCCATGCACCCACAGACACACACACACAAGAAGAGAGTAAGCCAGCGCTGTGCATGGGCTCAGTGACTCCTATGCCTTATACACGGGTTTATGCTAATTAAAAGCTTATGCATTTTGGGGAATTCCTAAATTTGTTTCGATTAAAAAAAATCCTTTGCACATGAAGAATATTATATTTTAATCAATTAAAAAATTGTGATTCATAATTTTTTTCTCACAATTATTTAGGAGACTCTTTGTAAGGGCAGTGTGGGCAGGCATGTACTTGGGTGCTAGGAGCCCACTTGCAAGAACCAGGAAGCAGATTTGGTTGGAAAAATGAATCCTTTACCTAATATAAAATTTCCTCTGCTTTTGGTGTCTCTTATAAATCAGATTTCATTTGCTTTATGTTTTTTAGAACTTTCGCAAAAGATATGGGCCACTGACAGCATTGTTTCTTTCTTTTACTTTTTCTTTTTTCTTTTTTTTCCCGAAACAGGGTTTCTCTGTTTAGCCTTGGCTTTCCTGGACTTGCTGTGTAGACCAGGCTGGCCTTGAACTCACAGTAATCTACCTGCCTCTGCCTCCCGAGTGCTGGGATTAAAGGCGTGTGCCACCACGCCCGGCTAGCATTGTTTCTTTATCCCTGTGCTGGGGACATTTGAGAAAAGGATGCTTCATCCACCACTTTCTTCTCCTCCTTCAACCCCTTCCCTCCTTACCCACTTTGTGTAGCAGAGGATGACTTTGAACTCTTGATCTTCCTGCCTCCACTTCCTGGATGCTGGGATCACAGGTGGGCGCCATTACCATCTGCTCTTGCCTGCACTTTCTTTCTTCAGTCCTTCTTTTTTTCCTTTGACTTTAAAAGATTTGTTTTTATTATTTTAAATGCATGAGTGTCTCCCTGAATGTATGCTGTGCACCAGTTGTGTGCCTGGTGCCCAAGGAGGTCATAAGAGGGCACCGGATTCCGTGGGACTGGGGTCACAGATGATTGTAAGCCACCATGTGGGGGCCTGGAATCAAACCCAGGTCCTTCACGAGAGCAACAAGTACACTTAACCACTGGGCCAATTCTTCAGATCCCTCCTGCCATTTCTTCTTGTGAGAATATATATCACCATCTTGAGTCGGACACATCTGTCCGAATCATCTATTTTAAAAACTGAGTTCTTCAGGACTTTGGGCAAAGGGAACACGGTGTGACTGGCCATCAGCTTTCTAGGTTTCTCAACATCCCTGCTGTGCCCACAGGTGTGATGGTCCTCTTCTGTCCTGAATCCTCTCCAGTCCCTTTTTCTCATCTTTTCCCTTTGGCAGTGACCACATCCAGGAGCATGTGCTGGCCGAGCTTGGTCACTTTCCCTTTGCAGAACTTTATTTCCCTCTCATGAGATTGACTCTGAAATCCCTTTCCCTCACCAAACCCACAAAACAAGGGAAAATAGAGCAAGATGTTATCCTAACCCCATTTCTAATCCAACCCCTGACACTCCCCCGACCAGACACCCTTCACACTCATACACATGCTCACAACCACACACATGATCATATACACAATCACAATCACAAACACAACCTCACACATACAACCACACACAGTCACTCACAACCACACGCATACACACTCAAAGCTCTAGTTTAAACAAATCCTGTTCGGGTTCAATTAGGATTGAGTTAGGCTTGTAGTGACATGGGGACACTGACATCTCTATTTGTTGCTAGGGTCTCTGTGCCTTAAAACCACGGTTCTGAAGGCTAGAAATCCAAAACTGAGGTTCTGACAGGCTGTGCTTTTTCTAAGGCATTGGGGGAGATCCTAGGCATCACATGCTCTTCTCTTTGGTTTTCCTGACAGCCTCTGGGATTTTTTTTTCATATTGTTCCACCTGCACTGTTGATGCATGAGGCGAGTCTGTGTTTCTCCCCATCTTATGACGACATCAGCCTGTGAGAGGAAGGACCTACTCTACTCCGGTATGACCTCATCTTAGCTAGTTAATTGGCAGTGACACTATTCCCACATAAAGCCATTTTGGGGAAACCCTGTGAAGGATATGGGTTTTGGTGCCAGTGTGGTCTACTCACCCCTTGGTATCTTTGGTGGGTTGAGTTCAGATTTCCAATGAATAAAACATAAACTTGATTCCATCTTGGAAAAATAAAAGGGCCCTTTCTCTTTATAAGACAATTGACTCAGGTATGTGTTACAGTGCCAGGACACTGACTAACAAATGTTGGGGGAGGGGTAGGGGAAGGGGGAGGGGGGAGGGGGTTCTGGGATGGAAGCTGGGTAAGCCACTTTGGATTTTCTTAGAGATTGAAGAGGTTAGAATGGGTGAAAGCAGGGAGATCCTGCACCTTGAAGGGAAGGGGCAATGTTCTCAGAGCTCTGTGTGGAGTACAGAAGCCTGAATGAATGAGGCCTCATCAAGGGTGGGTGCTGGGCCCACTGGGGCATCTTGGATATGAGTCGAGTTGACACTAGGCAAACGGATGATGCTTTGCGTTGCAGCTCAGTTGGTGGCTAGGGATGCCAGAAACTCAGAGGCCAGGTCTACGGTTTTAGTGGGTGGAACGAACAGAGTGGGGGAAGGAAGGGATATGAGGTAGAGAGCAACTGGAATCGTTGATGGACTACAGAACAGTTGGAGGAGGGAGAGGGTGGTGCCTGTGGTAGGGCCTGAGAGGTGAGCTTGCGGTTCCAGGTGGAGGGTGTTGGGCTGTGAATAGGTTTCATGAGCAGATGTGAGGGGGAGGTGCAGGAAGGCAATGCCTACAGGTTTCCTGGATCACGGCTCTAAGGGGATCCATATAGCATGTGACAAACTACCATAATTCCCGAATAGGAGTCCAGGGTGGACACAGGAATGTGAAGGCAGAGAGGGGCCCTGGGAGAGCAGCCATGAGCTAAAAGCCTTTCAGAGGGGCTGGGAACATGGCTCAGTCGGCAGAGTGCTTGCTTAGCCTGCTCAAGTCTCGGGTTCAGCTGCCAGATGTGGGGGCTCCCGATCATAATTCAGCACTGTGAGGTGGAAATAGGAAGATCAGGAGGGATTCACAGTCATTGTCAGCAGCTATATAGCAAGTTCCAGGCCAGCCTGGACTACATGAGACCTTGTCATAAAAACCAATTGACCAACAACCAACCAACCAACCAACCAACCAACCAACCAACCAACCAACTAACCACCAACTAGCCAACCAACCAACCAACCAACCAACCAATCACCAACCAACCAACCAACCAACCAATCACTAACCAACCAACCAACAATCAACCAACCAATCAACCAATCAACCAACCAACAACCAACCAAGCCCAAAACTTTGGGGAGAGAAGAATTGCCCAGAAGGGCTGAGCAGGGTAGAGCTGATGAGGAAAGTGTAAAGTTGAGGGGAATTGGCAGGGCTTGGGGAGAGGGGAAGCTGGAGCCTGCTGGACCTTGAGGAGGCTCAGGGGTGACCAGGCTGGTCTGTTAAGTGGCCACCACCTGCTGAGGTGGCTAGAGCTGGGCATGGCCTCCAGCTTGTCCCAGCTGCTGGGGTCTTCTTGCTATCTTTGGCTTATTCATACCTTAACAATTCCCTACACCAGTTACAGGCGTGTCCAGAATCGTCCCTTACAGCTCCCAGGGGCCTCAGTTTCTCTCTCGGGGTACCCAGGTAGGCAAATCCAGAGCACTTGGGGTTAAAGGTGTCCCAGGGCAATGGTGGGGCCCTCTCCTTCCCCTCTTCTTAGTCAGAACCCAGCGAAATCCACACTCCTGTGTATTTGCTGTTCACATTTCTCCAAAGGATTTATTTGCCTTCATTTGCATAAGAAATACCACACTCCCATCCTAATGAGGCCCATCTGGCAATGCAGCCTCCTCTCACTGGGCTCTTCTCTGTGGAGAGCTGCATAGGCCAGGGCTGTGATAATTAGACCATTCCCTTCCAGGACTGAGAAAGGACTGTTGAAGGCCAGCTCTGGATATACCACCTGGACCTGTGCTGTCCACAGCAGGGCCAGAGATGGTTCCCTAAGCCGCTGGCCATGGGGTCTGCATACCCATCTGTGTGAGCATCTGGGCCAGCTCTGCCTTTTCCAGGCTGTCCTTGGCTGGACCAGGGCTTAGCCACTATCAAAGCAGGCGTTTCATAGTAACTGTGAAATCCAACTGTGGCCAAGTCTCATGGCCACTGGGTTGATCTTGGCCCAGGTTGGAAAGACTTGAGCCATGTAATATGGGGGTACAGATGGTGTCCTCTACAACGTCAGCTGTGAGCAGTACTCGCTGGGCTTCATCAGAGGTGACAACTCAGGGAACGTGCCTTAACTTTTTAGAGTCACTCTGGCAATCCCCCCAAGAGCACTCGTTCCTGTAAGCCATGCCATTATACTGCCTGTTTGTGTGGACAAACCAACTCAGAAGGCTGGTGGGCTTCAGCCTTATGCTGTAGGTCCTAGGACCCAGGTGCAGCAGTTACTAGGGGTGTCTTGTTGGAAGACTTGGGTGGGGCCCAGTAAGGCCAGCATCAGGCTCTTGGCCCATAGGTTCCCATTTTATGTGTGAGGCCAAGTCCACTGTTTTAGGCTACGCTCAGGGGCCATCTGGCTCCTCCCTGGATTCCACGTTTGCCTTGAAGCTTCTGTATGTTAAATATTAATTTCAGCCTCATTGCCTGTAATAGTGGAAACGTCCAGGCCTCTTGATGAGCCGTGCTGTGGTTTGGACATCACACATTGCTCCACAGCTCACATGCTGGACGTATGGTTCTTGGTGTGAAGGAATCAGGTAGTGGGACTTTTTAAAGGGAGAAGCTAATACAGGTGGGTCACTGGGGACAGACACTACCCTGAGAAGGGATTATCTAGGTTCTAGGGTCTTCTTGTGGGTTTCCGGTAGCTCCCAGGAGAGAGGCTGTTTTAAAAGTCAAGGTGACCCCCACCCTCCCCTACTCTCTGCCCTTCTGCCTTATCACATGGCCAATACACTGTACTCATCGTCTTCCCATGATGCCATCTGCCACGAAGTATTCAATGTAGCCACAGGGTCCTCATCACAGCCTGCAGCTTGCTTTTCCTTATCTGGCCTCCGGTAATTAAAAAAAAAAAAAAAAAAAAAAAAAAAAAGATTAAAACACACTGTGGAACTTGGGGTGGGGGCTGGTCAGGAGAGGCAAAGGCAAGGAAAGACATGAGTTTGGGACCTGAAACCCACACATCAAACCAAGGGACAGTGCACATTGTAACCTCAGTTCTGGGAAGATGGAGACAGGCCGATTTCCTGGGCCTTGCTGCCAGCCATCCTAACCTTATTGGTGAGCTCTTGGTCAATGGGAATTTCTTTCTCAAAGGAAATGGATGATGCTCATGAAGACGACACCCATGTGCCAGCGAGCACACACATACACTGGCACATGTATGCATGCCTCTATCCTCAATGTTTTAAGCATAAAAACATACAATTATAAATCAGCTTAACTTCTCTACCTTGTTGCAATTCTTTCCTCTGAAACACACACACACACACACACACACAGACACACACAGACACACACACAGACACACACACACACATAAACACACACACAGACACACACAGAGACACACACAGACACACACAGACACACACACACACAGACACACACATACACAGACACACACATAAACACACACACACAGACACACACATAGACACACACACACAGACAGACACACACAGACACAGACACACACAGACACACTCAGTCTATGCTTTTTCCTTCTGACTCGCTCCCGTGTGCACCTGTGTGGCCTTGTGGTCACGTTCCTACTTGTATTTGGACAATATATAATGAACTTTTCTTTCAAAATGGAGCCTCCGTTTCTGTTCCACACACTCTCCAACTCAAGATGCAGCCACATGTTCTGATTTCCATGGTAACAGAGTTTTGCCTATTCTTGCCCTTTATATAAACAGGATTGTTCAGCCAGTGTGTTCCTTTTTTGCATCTGATTGTTCTTCATCTGAAGATTCTGGTTTCATTTCTGTTGCTGTGATAAACTACCATGACAAAGGGCTGATGAGATGTACTTTTCACTTAGCACTGACCATTATAAAGTAGGGACACTTGTTCATTTTATTAAACTCTGGCCTTTGAGTAAACATCTTAGTGTTTTGTGTTGAAAGAAGACAGCAGACACAACAGTAGCCTTCACAAAAGGGCCTTGCAATGTTTGAGTTTCAAGCTAAACTAGCCACTTTTCTCATGGAATATGATTTTCACTTGAGAAGATTAATGGACAGCTGCACTGTGATGGTTGAGGCTCAGGCACCTGGAAGACATTTTATTGTAGATATATGAGGCAAACTAGGCTGTCACAGAAAGCAACTGACAGTATTTGATCCCAAAGATAAAACGAGATTTCAAGGGAAAGTCATAATTTTGAAAAAATTTGCAATCACCCTCTGGAAGCTTGAGAGTTTCTCAGTATTTAAAGACTTTTCTGATGAAATTAATGGCAATACTTTAACAAAATTTTACTATATATGTATATCATATATAATTTTTAATATATATATGTGAGAGGAGGGGCATATTTATGCTATGGTGAACACATGCAGGTCAGAGGACAACTTGCAGAATTCGGTTCTCTCATACCTCCATGTAGGTCCAGGGAATGAGATACAAGTTGTCAGGCTTGGTGGCAGGCATTTTTACATAGTGAGCTGTCTTTTGCCAGAGCCAAGCTAATAGTGGCATCATACAGTTGAACCTCCAGAACTGTGACCTAAGTAATTTTTCTTTATAAGATAACTAGCCTCAGGTATTTTGTTACAGTAATATTCTTGTAGGCTCAATTTTCTTAACCAATATATTTTATTAACAACTTAGTGACTGAGCATACGTCACTTATAACCCGACTAACCAAAACTATAGTAAATGAGGATTAATGGACACAATAACAAAACCTTAAGGATATCAGTTCCGAGGAACGATTCTCCGGGCATGAGCCGCAGGATTTCTTCTGCTGGAACCTGGGGTAACCAGAACCCAGAACCTAAGCAGGAGCCGGAGCCCCGAAGCTTTCCCTCGAGCAGTTCTCTCTAAGTGCATCTTGAAGTGCAGCGATGAACAGCCAAATCTATCCCAAGTCTCCAAAATGCCCCCGCCTCCAGTTCTGGGCTCATTTATATATCTCCTCCCAGAGTCTGTTCACGTGATATTTTCAGCTGGCAACAATTAAGCTCCTGCACGAGGTGGTTGCTCTTCTAGTGAATTAACCTCACCTGTTCTCTCACCAGACCATTCCGATCCTACACTTGGAATCCTAAAAAACAGATTTATCTCTCCTTCACCTTCTCTCTCTTTTTTTAATCTAAGCTCAGAATTATGTTTATAGGGAGCAGCATTGAGGGAGGAGCACCTATCCCCTCTGGGGCAAAGGACCATCCTGCTTACTACAAGTGACACAAAGCGTGGATCCTCAAGCTCAGAAACTTTGAACTGTAAGGCAAACCCCTGGGTGTGCAGAGTCCGTCTGGGACTTTTCTACTTTACCTCTGTGAGATTTCGGTGTCCACGTGATTGGCTGCCTTAGCATCCTTTTATTGCTTTAACGAGTGCTTGAGGGAAACAACTTACCAGAAGAAAGATTTCTTTCTGCTCACAGTTTCAGAAACTTTACCCCACACCTTTGGGTCTGCTGCTTCTGTGACCACATGGAGGCGAAGCATTTTGGCCGGGGTCCAGCGGTCTAACCTCTTGGAAGACAGATATTGCCAAAAGGGGCTTTCTCAGTCTTCCACTTTATTTCTATTCAGGACACCCCCAACCATGGGTTTGTCCCACCCATATTCAAGGAGGGGTTTTCCCTGCCGTTAATCCTCTCTGCAAACTCCTTCACAGATGTACCTGGAATTATAATCTACTAATTTCTTAGGGGCCTCATAACCCAGTCAGGGTTGACTATTGTATTGGCGATATGGGCAGGCTCTAGCAGTTTTGTTCGATGTGGGATTGAACGTCTTTTGCCGACATCACCTCAGCAAGCATGTAAGATCGTAGCGAGCTTGTAAGCATGGTCTTCTAGCTTGGTTTCTGACAAACATTTGGGCAAAAGACAAAACAAACAAACAAACAACAACAACAACAACAAAAAAAAAAAAAAAAAAAGGGAGGAGAGAGGGGTTTATCTGGCTCACGCCCAGGTTACAGCCCACTGTTGTGAGGAAGTCGAGGCGGGAACTTGAAGTGTCATGTGCACAGTCGTGAACAGAGCCCGTGTGAGCACATGGATTCCTGTTTGGTTGCTGGTTCTCCCCAGATAGCTTTCACCACACTGTTCAGGCCCAGCTGTGAGTGGTAGATCTTCCCAGTTCAGTTAACAGTCAAGACAAGCCCCCATAGATGTACCCACAAGCTAACATGGTCTAGGCATTCCTCATTAAAGGCTGTTCTAGCTGACTCTAGGTTGGGTCAAGGTGACAGTTAAAGCTCACCAACACACACGGTCAAATCAAAACCCAGGCCTGAGGGCTGCACGCTTGTACAGTGGCACAGGGACAAAGCACCACGGGTATGGCTGCGTTGTTACAGAGTTCTGAATTTCCCATTGTGGTCGCTGAGTTCACCGTGTGGAAGAGCACGGGTCTGCGCCTGCACATCCCAGAGGACCAGACTTTGCAGAACTAGGACCTCCTTGAGTCTGCACCCCAGGGGCCTTCCTTGCCTCAGAGAGTCTTCTTGGGTCTTTGGCAACTAATTTTAGGAACTTGCTACCCGTAATTGTCTGAAAAAAAAATCTATTAAAATAGTCCACGCTGTTGTGGGTTTCTTGCAGGAGTTGAGCATGTCCCCGTGTGCTTGAGCCACACACAGCATAACAGACTGAAGGCAGGAGCAGAGAGCTCAGCTGTCTTCTCCTAATCCAGGCATTAAAGAGATTCACAAATCTGTCAGGCAACACTGCTCTCCTTGCTCCATGCTTCTTGGAAAATAGAGTTAGTTTTTTTTTTTTTAATTAAAAATGTGTTAGTTATATAAGCTTGCAGTGGGCTTACTACTGTTATCTTTTACATTACATAATGGACGGATGTTTTTTTAAAAACTGTCTTAGCTGAAAATGATAATACAGTGACTATGGATACATGTAACCCACACAGATAAAGCGCTTTTGGAGGGGGGTTTCCCACATTTTAAAAGTGCAGACAGGGCTCTGAAACCAAAATGTCTGAGAACTTTGGGTCTAAGTTGGGAAGAATTCTGAACCAAGGTTACAAATTAGGAGATAATTAGTAGACAATTAGCATATTTCTAACTCCAGTCTTTAAAACGGTTCATTTTGATGGCCTTGTTCAAATTGAAAATTCCGGGACCCTTGTGACTTCTTTACTGGACAGCGGTGGAGATATTAAGTCTGTGGCTAGTAGCCTATGACCACTCTGCCTCTGTCATACAGGGCTCCTGCACCTCTGTGATTAACTGTTTCCTGCACGTCCCTCAAGTCAACTAAGGGTGTGGTGGACCCTACAGGATAGACCCATGGAAGAGACCTGCTCTGGCTCCTGAAAATGAGCTTGGGGCTGGTTGGGGCTGGATACCCAAAGCATGGTTCACACGGCATGGGAGCTGGCTCCTGGTGGGCACCTCCTGATGACCTTGCTGATGTTTCCTACCATGAAGAGGGGACATCCCACAAGATGCTCGAGGCAGAGGCAAAGGGAGACTGCTTCCCCAGGAGGGTGTGCTGTGGTTTAGATATGGAACTTCTCCCGGCCCACAGGGTGTCACTTGGGAGGTGATTGAACTTTTGGGAAGTATGGCCTAGCAGGAAGAGTCTTTAGGTTACCAAGGGCATGGCCTCAAAGGGTACTGTGGGACACACTGGTCTTTCTTCTTCTACTTTCTGGCCATGACATGCTACCTTACTATAGTCTTCAAAGCATTGGAGCCAACTGATCACGGACTTGGGTCTCCAAAACTGTGAGTTACGATGACCTTGTTCTCTTTGCACATAATCACTAATAATGCAAAGTTGATTGACGAGGGGTGTGGCTCCTATTCTGTAGCCCCCCGCCCCAGGATGCTACTGACAGAGACAGGAGCTGTGCTTATCATTCACCAGTCAGGCCCTTTGTGACTGTGCTGTCACCCCTCTTCTGGTCCCTATGGTCTCAAGGGTAGGGTGAGGAGGGTTGATAGAAGTGTCCTCAAAGCCTGACAGGAGGCTCTCATTCATCCAGAGTCGGATATTAATGAAGAGTTGTTGGGACCCTCGCAACCTTTATACTGTGTGGATTTGACTAGATGGGGAAAGTGGGGGGTTTTCTTTTGCTTTTGTGGATCATGAGTGAAAATAGTTCTGTAAAGTCTCTCTTAAATGATGTTGCTGTGTGATCGGAGGGATGGCCCAGTGCAAGCCCAAAGACCCGAGTTAGATTCTGGAGCCCGTGTGAAACAAGTGGATGAGGCACTGCACACCCGCAATCCTACAAGGTCTACAGGGAGATGAGGCAGAGACAGAGCATCAGTGGACTGGCTGGCCAGCTGGCTTGGAGGACCCTGTGCATCAGAAACAGTAGGAGGAACCCTGGCTCAGCAAGGTGGAGGGGGAAGGGCATAACTGAGCCCCAACAGTTGTTCTCTGATAATTTGCATGCATATACACACACACACACACACACACACACACACACACACACACACACACACACACACACTTTAAATGTTGATGAGCCAAGAGCAAAAGACTCATAGCAAACAGGAAAATAAAGTGCTTTTTGTTTTAACATCCTTCACAATCCTAAAAGATTTTATATAATATAGTGTATATATTATATATTTAATGTTACATTTCAAAGTGCATTTTAAAGGGCACAAACAACAGCAGTTTTCAGAAAATAGCTTCAAAGTGTGATTCTATGTGTGGCCATTATGAAATCATTCCCCCTGATTTTGCCAGATTTTCATAAGGATGTCACATGATGTGTGTAGGATCCGAGGGTGATGACCCTGTCAGTGCTGTCTGGCAGTCTGGTACAGTCAAAAGTGGTTTGGGAAGCCTGTTATATGGTATTCACCTTAGGTAAAAGGAAGGGAAATTTAAAATTCTATCTTCTAAAAGGCTGCTTTCTGCCTAGAGAAATTCATCCATCCATCCATCCATCCATCCATCCATCCATCCATCCACCTACCTACTACCCATTTGGACATCTTTAGTGTCTGTCTGTCTGTCCATCTATTCATTCATCTATACCCAGCAACCCATCTACCCATCCATCCATCACACACCTGTCCACTTCCACTATCTGTCCACGAATTCATCCATCCACACATCAATGCATTCATCAATCCATCCATCAATGCACTCATCCACCCATCCTCCCATCTTCCCACCTATCTGTCATTCATTTGCCCATCCCCACCATCCACGTATTCATCCGTGTAACCATCCGGTCACCTCTTTATTCCATTCTCTCATTATATACAGATTTTATACCTAAGAGGAGCCAGGCTTAGCGTAGGCTTCCTTAAAGGCAGCTGGGCGATTAGAATTGCACAAAGTGAAGAATTGGCTGCCCTCCCCCATAACTCTCATTAACTTTTTGTATAAAGGAACTGACCGAGCTGTAGCCCAGCAGGGAAAGGGTGGCCTGCTTCCTTAGTCAAAGGGGCAGCTCTGGTTGCTAGTTCACTAGGGAAACTATCAGAGTCAGATGAGAGCAGTGGAGTTGTCACATACAGACTGCTCATGGGAGACAGTCTTCACTCTGCGACAGGGCTCGATTCTGGGTTTTGACACGAATAGTTTGCATCCTAGAAAGGAAGGCCCCGTGACTCCTACACATGCCTCTGGCAGTAAAACTATTCCCAACTCCACAGTAAGTAGGCAGCAAAGCCAATGCTTCTGCTTCTCCGCAGGCTGGATATATCTGAGGGCATAAAGAGAGAGGGGAGGGTCAAGAATTAGGGGAAGGGATTCACAGACTGGCCACCATAGGCGGGCGACCTCAGTGTGGGTTACATCAGGGGTGCCATCTGGGTCTGTCTGCTGCCTGTTCCCAGACCTCCCTGCTTCCTCCTGATGGTCACAAAGCTGGAAAATCCATTCTCTCAGTTGAGATGGCTTTGCTACCAGTGCTCAGGATCCTACCTAGATGGCCCTCTGGACCCCACCTCACAGTGCTAAGGAGGAGCTGGAGCCAGCAGGGGTCTCCCCCAACCTAGTATCCGCAGCATCGCTCAGGCACGGGCATGCTTAGTCCCAGGAGGGAGGACACCAAATCAATAGGTGGCAGAGCACTGGATGCAGTTCCCCAGACTGGAGGCTTGCGTCGCTGTCTCTTGCTGCTTAGTATTTACCAAGTAAAAGTCATTGCCCTGGAGACGCCCAATTTATTGACAGTGAGAGATGAAGGCCGTCTGGTGCGGATCTGCACAGAAAGCCTCCTGTTTCCAGGCAGAGACTTGGGGAAAGACATCTGCACGGACCCAGAGGCTGTCAGGGGCCAGTCTCACCCTGGCTTGGTGTACAGTGGTCTTGGCTTGCGGGAGCAGATGAACACAGTATTTAGGCTCTTAGTGACCAGCCAGGAGATGGAGGGCGTGTGTGTGTGTGTGTGTGTGTGTGTGTGTGTGTGTGTGTGTGTGTGTGTGCTGACTATTGCTCTGCCGTGGATGGCTGGACGTGGTTCCAGTGAGCTGTCTCCTTTCTCTTTTCTGTTCATCCTGGGCCGACCCTCCTTATATGTGTCCTCTTCCTCTTGTGTCCAACTCAGCCAGAGCTCCTGGGAGGGAAGGCGTGGCAATGTCCCATCACTTGGGGTCCATACTGTCAGTCCTGCTTTAAATGAGGGGTGGAGCTGCCCTGGGATTCCCCCACACACTCTGGAGCCCTGGCCTCAAATTTTCCCAAGTCTTCTAGTGTCTGGAAGATAGGGCTCTCCAAGACGGAATGGGAATCCTATGGGGGGGGCGCTGGTGACCCCTGCTTCTCTCACTGCACACTGTACCCTGTGTGCGTGGTTGACTTCAGGCTTCAAGGAACTCTGAAGCTAAGTCTAATGGTCACCTGAGGACCCTGTGACTGGGCCTGGGTTCCAGGAAGGCGGCCTGGGGGCCAGATAATTCCTGTTAGCTGATGTAGTCTTCCTTTTGTGAGACCACATGAGGTTGGGCTGCCAGACAGGTGCTGATTTGGGGTGATCCAAATAGTGTACAAAACCAGAGGCCCCCACAAAATATTCTGCCTAGCATCACATGCCCTAGAGATAGATCCTTATCCCAAGTGACCTGTGACTGCCTGCCTGATACCAAACACCTTTTTTTTTTTTTTTTTTTTTTTTTAGCATCCTCTACCTTAGACTGTTGGCTGCTCACATTTGCAGCTTCTCCCCATGTCCAGTTAATTTCTCACTGTCATTATCTCAGTTTTCATCAGCTGTCAGTCAAAAATATGCTTTGAGGAAGCAGAGCCCCACTCTTGTGCCAATGAGATGGTGAAGGGGGCTTGTAGGTGGAGTCCAGCCCTGACACCTTCTCCCTTGGTGGCTCTCTGCTCCTTCTTTCTCTGTGCTCCTCAACATCTGTGTACACCTGGCCCTGGGGAACTGGATACATGACCTACAGGTGAGAGTTCTCTCCCGGGCCAGGTGGGGTCAAGTTTAGTTTGAGGGAATCTCTCAGAGCCGCATAGGCTGACATCTTGGTTTCTAGTGCAGAGATGTTGGGAGATAGTGGGACCTTCAGTACTTGGCTAAATTTAAGTACTTGTGGGGGCAGTGGAATAGCTTATGTGGGGGCAGTGGAGTAGCTGACGTGGGGGCAGTGGAGTAGCTGATGTGGGGGCAGTGGAGTAGCTGATGTGGGGACAGTGGAGTAGCTGATGTGGGGGGCAGTGGAGTAGTTAATGTTGGAACAGTGGAGTAGCTGGTGAGGAGTGGAATAGACTCTGGGAGACTTTAGAGCCTTCATATTGGTGACAGATGCCTCCTTCCAGACTGCAGATAAAGGTCACTCCTAAATCCCAGAGTAAAAACATCCACTTATCTGGAAAATGCCAAAAAGAAGAATGGCTGCCCTTTCCGGAGCTGAGCCCTACAGGCTGTAACAGGGAGCCAGGGAGATAAGAGGACATCAGGTGGTCCCCACCCAATGGTTTCCATCTCAAAGTTAGAGAATGTCTGAGCCTGGGCCAAGGTCTTGGAGTCAGAGAAAGTGAGCATCCGGTTTGACATTCTCTGGTGGCCTGGGTCAGTGTGGGGTGGGTCAAGGGGACACTGATAAAGCTGGAGCTGGCCACATAAGGTTGGTTCCGCTGGAACTCATCTGCAGGAACAAATCGCCAACACCCAAGCCTGGCTCCTCTGTCTGCCTTTGACGGGGCCTACCTCTGGCTGCAGATCATGCTGGCTCATGGCTGACACTGGGAAGGAGCAGTCCCTAGGGTGACACTCTCCTGTCAGGCTCCAGGAGTCTGTAGTTGCGAATTCGATGGCAAGTTGAGCTCCTTATGAGCAGTACAGTCCAGGTATGGCTTGAGGGTGACCCAAAAAAATCCATGTACCAGGGGCTGAGGAGACGGCTTAGTTTGGTAAAGTGCCTGCTTCAGAAGCCTGGCTTCGGATCTCTAGCACCAATGTGAAAGTGGACACAGTGGCATGTGTCTGTATTTCCACCACTTAGTGGAGGTAGTGACCGGTGGATCCCTGGAGCTCACTGGCCGGCTGAGCTCCAGATTCAGTGAGAGACTCTGCCTCAAGAAATGAGATGCGGGTAGATCAAGCAAGACCCCTGAGGTTGACCTGTGGCTTCCACACATGTATGTTCACACACGCCGTTACATTCTGTGTGTCATTTGCAGACAGCTCGGCCTCTTCCCAGGTCCAGTCCTCACCAGGATGCATAGCTCTGATTGGTTCCTGGTCTATGGGACCCTCCCTCACTGTTCTCTGCCTCCTTCCCCGGGAGGCAGCTCTGCTGACACCTCTGCCTTTCAGTTGGACTGTGCTGCACGTCTTACCTTTCCCAGGCACAACTTCCTTGATGTTATTGGAAGAGAGGTGGAGCACAGGCCCACACACTGGTGTACTATGGGTGCCTGGAAGGCAGCCTTGGAGGGTCCGGTCCATGTCTGTAGGAGGAGCCATTGTTGCAGTGGCTTAAATAATTAGGTGTTTCCTTCCTCAGACTCCCAGAGGCTGGAAGGCCATGGTCAAGTGTCCACAGGGCTGCTTTCTGCTGAGCCCTGTCTCCTTGGCTGTTATCACTTGGTTACCCGGCTGTGGGTGGCTCTATCCCAATTATCATTATCATGACCATAATGTCTCCGGCTCCTCTTTCATCTTCTACTCCTCCTTTGTTTTATTTGTTTGTTTGCTTGTTTTGAGACATGTTTTAATGTAGGCCAGGCTGGTTTTGAACTTGAGTGAGCCTGAATTCCTGATTTCCTGCCTTCACATTCCAAGTACTCAGATGACAGGTGTGGGCTACCCCACCTGATTCTAACCTCCTCCTTATAACATTTATTTATTTTAATTTTATGTGGGTCCATATTTGTTTATGTGTATGGATATGCATCACATATGCTCAGTGCTCACAGGGGCCAGATGAGGGCAGTGGATTCCCCGGAACTAGAGTTACAGATGGTTGTGAGCTGCCAGATGGGCGCTGCGAACCACACCTGGGTCCTCTAGAAGACCAGTATGCTCCCTTATCCACCGGACCATCTCTCCAGTATCCTTAACCACTGAGAGACGACACCAGCTCTGTTGAAGTAGGCCTCACCCTATTAGGGCATTTAACTTTAATTATCTCTTAGAAGTGTTCTTTCAAGACATTGGGTGTTAGGGACTTCAGAATATGGATTTGGAAGACACAATGCAGCCTGCTAGCCCACAGAGAATAAGTATAGGCTGAGACCATATCCCTGCCTTAATGTGGAGGCTGAGAGAAAGATAATCTAGCAGGAGGCTCATGGCTGGGATTGTAGCCAGATGCTGGAGAAGAAGGATGTTCAGGCTTGTCTCTGGAGTCCTGAGCCCCAGCAGCAGTACCAGACAACCCCCCTATAGAGGTAGCTCCAACCCATGATTCTTGGACCTCAGTTGGTGAATAGATGAAGATTTGGAGGCTCACAGGTCCAGTGACCACACCTAGATTTGTGTTGATATAGGCCGGACCCAAACTGTGGAGCCTTCCCAAGTAGTAAGGACAGGGTTCTACAGAAGGCCTGCAGGGGAGGGGTCAGGTGGGTGGGGAGAGGGTGTCACATGTATCTACCACCCTTGGCTCCAAGTGACAATATGTCCACGTAGGGCAGGGAAGTTCTTCTTGTGTGGCTAGGATGGCAAAGATGGCCATCCCATTCTTTTCACCTTGGAGCTGAGGATGCTGCCCAAGCTGGCAGGAGTACAGGCCACCACCAAGATCAACATGGCGATGACCATGTTGTGTTCAGCTTTTCTGTCATGTATCATTTCAAAAGTTCTGGGACTGAGGGGACATTTGTGGAGAAAATAAGAAGCCATGTTCTTTTGCCCTCTATGAGAAAGATGCATTCTGCATGTGGTAGTTAGCAGGCTTGTTTCATGTGGCTAAACTTGCACTGCTGAGCAAGCATGGGCTGCATCCATCCCAATAACCCCACATGCTTTTCACAAAGGTGGAATGGTGCCCACACCCACCCTATGGCCTGGGTCTGCTATGTGCCAGCATAAAACACTTTCTATATAGTTGTGGTCAACTGTAGCCCAAAAAAAAAAAAAAAAAAAAAAAAAATCAATGGAAAATTCTAGAAATGATTCAAAAACATCCTCTTGTTTCTTGGTTTGAGTGAGGTGATGCAATCTCATGTCATCCTGCTTCATTTAGTGCAGGGTGGGAATTACTCCTTTGTCCAGCGTTTCCATGCTGTGTACAGTACCTGCCGCTTAGTTAGTTAGTGGCTGTCTCTTGCTAGGCTCACTGTCTCAGGACTGCAGTGCCTGTATTCAGAGAACAAAGCTCAGGAGGGATGGTGGCAATTCATGGGGGCGGAGTCTAGAGAAGCAGACAAGGGCTTTCTGTTCATGGAAAGGTGAATGTTTATCTAAGCGGTCTGCAACTGTTTCCTTCTGAGGGAAACACTCTTTCCTGGAGGGAACGGGGAGGCTCCTAAGACTCTATAAAGCTTAGGGAATCTAAGGGAGTCATGAGGCTCTCCCCAAGGTTGTAAGAGCAGTAAATGCTGGCGGGAGATGGCTCTTCAGTGCCGCTGTCTGCAAGTTGTGCAGGGAGCCCTGGGGGTGTTGCCTTCAGGGATCATCAAGCTAGGGTGGGCTTTCAGTGTCACAGTTGCTTTGGGTTACCCATGCTACCATAAGTAACCCCAGGGAGCTCATTGGTCCCCCAACCTAGACTTGGGTGGGATCATTTCTTTGATCTGCCATCAGTGTCCTATCTAGGGTGAGTAGATGTTTGGTCACCTACCACAAAATAGGTTACATGTGTGTATAAGAAAACAAAACCAACCAGCCAACCAACAACACCAACAACACCAGCAACACCAACAACACCAGCAACACCAACAACACCAGCAACACCAACAACACCAGCAACACCAACAACACCAACAACACCAACAACACCAGCAACACCAGCAACACCAACAACACCAGCAACACCAACAACACCAGCAACACCAGCAACACCAACAACACCAGCAACACCAGCAACACCAACAACACCAACAACACCAACAACACCAACAACACCAGCAACACCAACAACACCAACAACACCAACAACACCAGCAACACCAGCAACACCAACAACACCAGCAACACCAAAACACCACAACACCAGCAACACCAGCAACACCAACAACACCAGCAACACCAACAACACCCAGCAACACCAACAACACAACAACCACAACACCACAGCAACACCAACAACACCAGCAACACCAACCACCAACAACACAGCAACACCAGCAACACCAACAACACCAGCACACCAAACACAGCAACACCAACAACACCAGCAACACCAACAACACCAGCAACACCAGCAACACCAGCAACACCAACAACACCAACAACACCAACAACACCAGCAACACCAGCAACACCAACAACACC
The DNA here is from genome assembly GCF_903995435.1 of Acomys russatus. NCBI lineage: Eukaryota > Metazoa > Chordata > Mammalia > Rodentia > Muridae > Acomys > Acomys russatus. The sequence goes on from NC_067161.1 coordinate 31,783,776, forward strand.
AGCAACACCAACAACACCAACAACACCAGCAACACCAGCAACACCAACAACACCAGCAACACCAACAACACCAGCAACACCAACAACACCAGCAACACCAACAACACCAGCAACACCAGCAACACCAGCAACACCAACAACCCAACAACACACCAACACCAGCAACACCAAACAACCCGCAACACCAACAACACACAACAACACCAGCAACACCAACAACACCAGCAACACCAGCAACACCAACAACACCAACAACACCAGCAACACCAGCAACACCAACAACACCAGCAAACACCAGCAACACCAACAACACCAGCAAACACCAGCAACAACAAACAACAACCAAACACCCCACACACACGCCAACACCAGCAACACCAACAACACCAGCAACACCAACAACACCAACAACACCAACAACCATAGTACATACAGAGCTCAGCACTCTGTCTGGTTTCATATACATACTGGGGGCCCTGAAGATGTCTGTCATGGATAAGGGGATCTTATACTGGCTACCTCTTTGCATATTTAGCCCAACTTCAGGAGGCAGACCCTGGTTTTGTTCCTATTTTATAGACAAGCTAACCGGGGCCTGGCACGGTTAGTCACCTTTGAGGTCCAGGATCAGCCTCAGCTGCCAAGAGCTCACTGGGAGACAGAAATCTCACAGCAGTAGGGTCACAGTGTCAACATGTTTGTGCTCTGCAGTGTGTATTGCCAGCCCCACATTCTCATTCCAGATTACTCCTCCCCCCCCACGCTCCCCCACTATCCCCACCACCCAGCTTTCTGTGTCTGCACCCTGGTCACCATGTCAGAGTTCAGGCAGAACAGGGAGCAATTGGATTTAAAGCCCCTTGCTTTGAATTATTCATGCCTCGTCCCTAACTTCCCAGGAATAATTTAATAAGCCAGGGCAGCGGCAGGAGGGCACCCGACTGAGCAGCGTTTGGGAGGTACACTAGGATTGTGGGTAAGGCTACCCCCAAACCATCCCTCCTTCTACAGGAGGCTGTCCCTGAGTGTTCCAATCTGAGCATCCCTGGTGTGTTACAGCGCAGCCTACAGGTCCAGGGGCCCCGCCCCCGCCCCCCCCCCCCAGCACCTCAGGTATTCACCTGTCACCTCCTGATATCAGAGCTCTGCTGTCTCTGGCCCAGATCACACCCCTCACCCGAGAGACTGGGATGGCTCCCCATTGTGGCATTGTCCTATTCCAGTGCCTTCCCCTCCCTCCCCCGCCTCCCCATTTCTCCCACCATGTATCTAACACACATGGGTGAAGTGCGTTGGCCGGTTCTGTGGTTTCAGTGTTGGTCTCTCCCTTAAAATGTGTGCCGAGATTTAATTGTAAAGTGACAGCGTGAAGACATGGGGGCATTTTGAGGTGAGTGTGAGTGTGGGGGTGGGGTTGGTGCTGGCTCAGCCCCTCTTCTCTCTCAGCTATTCTGTTCTCTGCTATGGAATGTTGTGGCATGAAGGCAATGGCTAGCTGCTGACGAGGAATTCAGTGGCCATGCTCAGGGACGCCCGTAGTGTAAGAGCTGGAAATCCACTACAGAGGAGGGACTGAAGCCTCCTCTATGTACTTCCGGCCTCCAGAACAGTGAGTGGGTGACGTTCTGCCCATGATAAACACGCCTCCCCTGTGGCGGCAGTCTCTTATAGCAGCACAAAGCAGACTACGTTACATCATTTTTGAAGCCCTGTAGCTGCGGCCTCTGGGTGGTCAGCCATGCTATCTTCTTGCAATCTGTCATGTGGAGCCGTGGGGAAAAGGAAAGTGGCATAGTATGCTTGTAATGAGTTGAGACTAATTAAGAAACACTCTACTCGCTCCCCGCTAAAGAGTCCCTGTGTCCATTAGCATCGGACCCCACATTTCCCTTTCCCGTACCTCACAGCCACAGCTAAATGCACCTGCCTGTTCAGACATTTCTGGTAAGAGCATGGAGTCTGGCTTCTTTCATGTGGTCTAATATGTCTGGGGCTCATCCGTGACGTGGTGGGAATGGTGGCTTTGCGGATCAATTTCTCATTGGTCTCCTTCCTGGTGAAGCTGCCAGGTGTCACCCTGAGTCTCAGTGACCTCCCTGGGAAGCAGCAAGTGTGTTTGTTTCTTGTCTGTATAGTCACTACTGCAGCTGTGGTGGCTTCAGAGGAACTCTGGCATCAGCTCACAGCACAGGGGTCAGACGGCTGGCTCTGCAAAGGGGGCTTTTTCGAATGGTTATTTTATCTTTTTTCCTTTTTTCCTTCCTCTTCCTCCTTCTCCTCTCCTTCCTCTTCCTCATCCTCTTTTTTTTTTTTTTTTTTTGAGTCAGGATCTCACTGCAGCTCTGACTGGTCTGGAACTCCCTATGCGGACAAAGCTGACAGCAAACTCTCAGAGACCTGCCTGCTTTTGCCCCCCCCCCCCCAAGTGCTGGGATTAAAACTACTGTGCCTCACTGTTCATTTCCCCCGCCGCCCCCATCTCTCCCCACAGGGTTTCATTCTGTAGCCAGGCTATCCTGGTCTCAAACTCACGACAATTCTCCTACCTCAGGCTCCTGAGTCTTAGGCTTATAGACATGAGCTACTATACCCAGTTTAAAAATTCTTTCTTACGCACTTGTGCATGTGCTGCAGCATGTACATAGAGGTCAGAGGGCAGCTTGTGGGATTCAGTTCTCTCTTCCCCTGTGGATCTGGGGTTCGAACACAGGTCGTCAGGCTTGACATCAACTTTCTCTACCTATTGAGCCATCTTAATGGCCTTGGTTTTGTTCTGTACAAGGAGTCTCACTCCTGAGCTCAAGTGATCCTCCTGCCTCAGCTCTTGAATAGCTGGGGCCGCAGGCTCTTGGTTAGCTCAGGACTTCACAAGGCTGCATCCTTATCTGGAGCCTGGGATGCTTTTTCATATTTGTTCAGGCCCCTTGATGCTTCCCAGCGGTTTCCCACTCGCTTGCCAGCTGCCAGTCAGGGGCTACTCTCAGCTCTCAGAGGCTATTGGAATCTATGGCCTCTCGGCTCCTTCTGTCTTCATAGCCAGTGTTGCTGTGATGAGACACCATTCCCATGGCAACTCACAGAAGGCAGAGTTTTATTTGGGCTTATGGTTCCAGAGGGACCCGAGTCTGTCATGGCAGGGAGGCATGGCAACCAGGGGCAGATGCTGCAGCAGGAGCGGGAAGCTGAGAGCTCACACAGTCAAATGCAAATGGAAAGCAGAGAGAGCAAACTGGACTTGGGGTGAGGCTATAAACACTCAAAGCCCACCCTCAGTGACGTACTTCATCCATTAAGGCCACACTTCCTACACCCCTACAGTTCCACCAACCCAGGACCAAGTGTTTAAATGGCTGAGCCCTATAGGGACATTTCTAATCCAACTGTGCCCCCACCCCCACCCCAGCCAGCAGGAGACAGTCTTCTTGCTTTCATCTTTCACAAGTTGAATATTATTTGCCCAAGGGTGGGGAGACCACCTTCCGTTTTCAGGGTCCACCAAGGATGCTGATGTGAAGGCCCACGCATTTGAGATGTTAATTTCGTTTGTGAATCACTTCACAAGAGAACCTCTCTTAATGTTGAAATAACCCGGAGAAGGCCTGAGCACCGTAGGAGTGGAAGTGTGGGGGGCCATGTTTGAATTCGTCCCACAGTACAGTTCTAAATACCAGGCTCACACGCTGAGCCACCCTCTCCATCTTGGTATGGGCACTTCCCATGATGCCCTCAGCTTTCTGGTGGGTTCTCACAGATTTGAAGTTTTGGACACTCAAGTTTTCTTGCCTTTCACCACAAGGAGGGCTGGATCACACACGGCCTACTCACCATTATGGCAACAGAACGTTCTCTGTTCCTGATTAAAAAACAATAGGGCTGATGAGATTGCTCAGCAGGTAAAGGCGCTTGCTACCAAGCCTGACCACTTGAGTTCAATGCCAGTACCCACATGGTGGAAAGAGAAAGCCAACTTCTTCAAATAGTTCTCTAGCCCCAACAGGTGCACACACACACACACACACACACACACACACACACACACACACACACACACACCTGGTTACACGGCTACAGCAACACCACAGCCAATGCCAATTTAAACTCCAGGGAATGAATAGAAACTTCCCCGGCTTGGTGCAGTCCGTTCTGTCAGAAGTCCCCATCGGATATCATATTTGATGGTGACAGAGCTGTTTTTATTGAAAGCCAGGATCAAGTTAAGGTCAAAATTTCTGCCTCTGCTTCTCGCTAAAAATTGGAGACTTGGCACTGAAAGAAGCTAAATTTGCACAGGGAAAAGTGTGCTGTTATTTGTAGCCAGACACGATTTTCCACCTAGAGAAATCAGGAGTCTCAGGGAGCTGTCAAATGCCTTGAGTTAATTGGCGAGTTCAGCAAGATGGAGAAACATATGAGCCACAAAACAACCCACCCGTTCCTCATCATGCCAGGGACTAATTAAAACCCACCAGAGATGAGATACTGGCCCCGTAAGACGGCTCAGTGGATAAGAATTCTTGCAGGCAAGCCCGAAGGCCTGAGTTCAAGCCCCGGGACCTACAGAGTGGAAGGAGAGAACCATCTCCTGTAAGTTGTCCTTCGCACCTCCACAACTGTTGGTGCACATTCCACACACGCTGGTAATAAAGGTGATAACTTTTAAGAAAAGAAATAAGATACACGTGGCGATGGCCATAGGATCTGGAAAATTCTTGGGAGTGACATAATGTGGAGTGGGAGGATTGCATGTCAAGAGCTTGATTGGAGGTTCTAGCAGGGGGTTGTGGCTACTCACGCACTGAACTGTCCTCCGCAGTCACGGAAGGTTGTCTTCTCCGACCACGGGTGTGATTCTGGGAGGGATGCATATGGAACGGTGATGACAGAATGAGATACCTAGCCAGCCAGATCAATCAGATCTGCCCAATTGATCAGTGGATGCTATCCGTTACTGCCAGCTCACTATGATTGAGACACTGAAGAATCACAAACCCTGACTAAAACAGGAAAGGGAATCTTGGTGGCTGCCGAGGAACGTCACACCCAAGGATGGAGACAAACAACACTGTGAAGATCCCCCATCTCTCCAGGTTAATAGAAACTCAGCGGAATCAGTCAAAATCTCAGTAATGTGGGTGTCATGTAAATTCAACAAGTTGGTTCGCACAGAGGAAAGTCCGGGCAAGCCGAGTGAGTCACTTAGATATGAGCCACAGTGAGGCTCTGCTAGAAATCTTGGGCTTGCTGGAATCTGCAGAGCTAGGTCCAGGTCTGTGATGTTAATACAAGAAACAGACCAGCCAGTAGATCACAGAGAGATGGGGGCAAATGCACTTGTTTATGGGAACTCAGCGTAAGACAGAATGGTGTTTCTAAGCAGTGAAAAGAGCCATGCATGCCTCCACAGCCTCCTCCTCCTCATTCCTTCTTCCTTTCCCTGCTCCTCTTTTTTTTTTTTTTTTTCTTATTCATAACACAGAGGGGGATCTGTTTTATTTGCTCAGTCAGGAAGTACTCTGGACAAGAGTACTGACGGCAGGAGGGGCTGAGTACTGGAGAGTGGGGGTGGGGGTGGGGACACAGACCTGAGAAGCTGGCGCCCATGTTGGAGGGGAAAAGAGGGTTTGGGCAGCTGACAAAGCTAGAAGTGGATGTGGAGCAATAAGTAATGTAGCCTGTGCCTGTATTTGTAGGACTTAGGAGCCTCAGGTAGGAGATCTGCATGAGTTTGAGGCCAGGGCAGCTTGGACTACAAACCCTGTCGAAAGGAAGAAAAGGAGAGGAGAGGAGAGGAGAGCAAAGGAGAGGAGAGGAGAGCAGAGGAGAGGAGAGCAGAGGAGAGGAGAGAGAGAGAGAGACAGAAACAGAGACAGAGGGACAGAGACACACAGAGAGACTGAGAGAAGAGAGAGAGAGAGAGAGAGAGAGAGAGAGAGAGAGAGAGAGAGAGAGAGAGAGAGGAGAGAGAGAGAACAGCAGGGTAACACTTTTAAATCCCAGACAAGGGGTTTCTCTTGTAGTCTTGGCTGTCCTGGGACTCACTTTGTAGACCAGGCTGGCCTTGAACTCACAGAGATCCACCTGCCTCTGCCTCCTTGAGTCCTGGGGATTACAGGCGTGTGCCATCATGCCTGGCTCCTTATCACAATTTTAAGTAGCTCTCTTTGATGTTTTCTTGTCTATATTGTTACTTTTGGGGGGGATGGGGAGAGGTGACCTCTTCTCAACTGCGAGTCTGCAAACATCAATATCACTGTAAAAAGCAGCTTCCTTGCCTTTACATCAGCGGGAGCATGGGCCATGGACTTCTACGTAGTTTCTGGCTACAGCAGGGACCACTGCCATCCACATGGCCTCCAGCATCAGCACATGCCACGGACTCAGCGTGTTCTCTGGTAGCAGAACAGACCATGGACATCAGTGCTGTCCTCTGCCACAACACAAGGGCGCCAATACTAGCTATGAATGTAGAACTCTCAGGACTTAGCCCCCTCCCCAAAGCCCCAAAGACCTGGTCCCTTGCGTGCATTAGGCTGTGGCATGTGCAACTGGGGAAAGGTCACAAATATTCAGACCATGTCCTAGCTACAGGTGTTTCTAGGTGCCTGGAAGCAATGTGCCCACAGCAGGGTCAGGGAGGTGGCCTCTGCTTTCCGAGAGTGGCATAGAGCTATAGGAGGAAGGTGGGGGCGGCATTCAATGCATGGGGAGAAAGCCCTTGGCCCTGTTACCCGGTCCTGTCTTCTATCTATCTGACTGACAACGTCTCCGTCCGTCTGGTCTGGATCCTTCCACTATTCTCCTCATGCAAATACAAGCCGATGCCTCATATCGATCTCCCTTTCTCTTCTCTGCCCATGACAGGCAGAACTCCCTACCCTTACTTTAAACAGGTGCCCCGGATGCCTTTCTACCCGGTTACCCTAGCATCCTGTCAGGTCCTTGGCTGTCACGTCAGTAGGGGGCCAGGTGGCAAACAGATGGCTCTCTCAAGGTGAGTTTTCTAAGGGGAGTCTTGCTGGGGTGTGGCTGAATGTAGGAGTCCCCCTTTTTCTTTTCTAAGTACTTGGGGGAATATTTTCTTCTTAAGTTTTATATAAAAACGTTTAAAAATTGTTCTTTGAGAATTTTGTACATGTATACAATATATTTTGATCGATCCACCCCTGAGATCCCTAACTCTTCCTAGACCCCCTAGTCCCACCACTAATGTCCTCCCCATATCCTCTCCCCCTTTAGAAAAGACACCGCTGGGTCCAATTAGAGCTGCCTGTTCATGCGTGTGTCGCTGTGACATAGTTTTCCTCTTCCATGAATCCCTGTGGCTTCCTAATGTTTCCAAAATACCTGCCGTGCATCCTGGAAGATTTTTTTTTTTTTTTAAATGTCCATTGCTAGGAGTGAGATCACTGACTCAAAGGGTAAATGCATGGGCGTGTAACTAATGTTGCACTGTGGAAGGCAGTATGGGGTTCTCCCACATAAAACGTACCTCCACTCTATGATCCGACACTCACTACTCCAGAAGACATGTCTGAAGGAAATGAAATCAGCATACAGAAGAGGTGCGTGCAGCTCCCCGTGTGTTTCAGCATCACCCATCAAAGCCCGGATGTGGAATCACCCTGAGTGTGCATCATCCTGTGGCTGGGTAAATAGTAAGTGGCACATATACCCAGTAGAAAAGAACAAGTCTTGTTATTTTGGGAGACATGGACATGCCTGGAGGACATGCTGCTGAGTGGAATAACCAGACACGGAAAGCAGATATGGTGAGCTCTCTCTCTCAGTCGTGGGAGCTAAAGAGGTGGATTTTTGGTTAAATACGGCTAGAATGGGGGTTACCTGAAACTGGGGATGGCTGCGGGGAGTTGAGGTCTAGGAGAGGTCAAAGGGCATGCATTAGACTATCACACTTAGATGGGAGAGAGATATAGCACCACAGAAAGACAAAAATGACTGAGGTTCATAGCAATGTATGGCACACTTGCAGAATGCAAAAAGAGTGGGTAGTGAGCGTTCTTATCACAAGATGATAACCATTTAGTTTTGCTTTTCAGACAAACTTTGCTATGTGTACCGTCCTAGCCTGAAACTCACAGAGATCCTCTTGTCTCTGCTTAGTGCCAAGTACTGGGACTCCCCCCACCCCTTTCTCTTTTCTTTTTCTTTCCCTGGAAGGTATTATACATCCCAGGCGGACCCCAAATCACTATGTAGCTGAGGATGACCTCGAATCTTTGATCTTTCTGCTTCCATCTCCCAGATGATGATGTTAGGGGCGTGTGCCACCGTGGCTGGTTCATACAGTGTTGGGAGACTGAACCATTAAACCCCATGCTTAATGGTTGCAAGGCAAATGCTCTACTGACTGAGCCACTACCCAGGCCCCCAATATAAAAACTGCAAGATTGTGTGTTTGGTGATGAGCAACATTTAACTATCCCACAACATATATGCACTTGGTTCACCCCCAGTGTGTGTGTGTGTGTGTGAAAGAGAGCTTTTCACACGGGCAGAGGAGGTTGGTATCCTGCTCTATTACCCTCTATCTTGTCCCTTTGAGACAGAGTCCCCCTCTGAACCTGGAGCAAGGCTGGCAGCAAACAAGCTCCAGCAATCCTCTTATCTCTGTTCTTTTTAAAAAAATTTTTTTTTATTAATTTATTCATATTACATCTCAATTGTTAGCCCTTCCCTTGTATCCTCCCATTCCTGTTCTTTAAGCAAAAGGGTAACAGGCACATTCATAGCCACACCTGGGTTTTAATGTGGGTGTTGGGGATTCAAACTCAGGTCCTCATGCTTGCACAGCAAGTTCTGTTGCCCAATCAGCCATCTTCCCAGCCCTGTACATGTGTTTAGAAAAAACATGGTCTATATGACAATGCACACAAAATTATGCAAATGAATTCCATCTGTCTGTCTGTCTATCTATCTATCTATTTATCTATTATGTGTGTATGTATGGACCTATATTATATATATGTGAGGAGTGCCACAGAATGCCTGTAGAGGTTAGAGGCCAATTTACGGCAGTTGATTCTCTCTTTTCACCATGTGAGTTCTGGGGATTGAATTCAGTTTGACAGACTTAATGGCAAATGCCTTTGTCTATTAGGCCATCTTGCCAGCCTCAAATAAAATATAAACAACAACAACAACAAACAGCAACGGTTGAGGCCCAGCATGGTGGCGCACGCCTTTAATCCCAGCACTCAGGAAGCAGAGGCAGGCAAATCTCTGTGAGTTCGAGGCTATCCTGGTCTAAACAGAGTTTCAGGGCAGCCAAGGTTATGCAGAGAGACCCTGTCCCACATCCTCCCCACAAAGAGTGCTGGGGGATGGCCCAGTCAGTGAAGTGCTTGTTATGGGAGCGTGAGGGGCCTGAGTTTTAGGTCCCTAGAACCCATGTAAAAAATGGGATGCAAGGTACACAAGTGCAGTCCCAGTGCTGGCGTGGTGAGAACAGGCAGCCCTGGGGACTAGCTGGCCAGCCTGTGTAGCTAAAATGGCAAACTCTAGGTTCAGTGAGAGAGCTAAAAAAAAAAAAAAAAAAGGTGCCCTCTGGTCTTTATACTTACAGGAGAGAGAGAGAGAGAGAGAGAGAGAGAGAGAGAGAGAGAGAGAGAACAGACACTCTCTCTGTCTCTCTGTCTCTGTCTCTGTCTCTCTCTGTCTCTGTGTCTGTCTCTGTCTCTCTGTCTGTCTCTGTCTGTCTGTCTGTCTGTCTGTCTGTCTGTCTCTCTCTCTCTCTCTCTCTCTCTCTCTCTCTCTCTCTCTCTCTCTCTCAGAAAAGGCCACCCAGGCTTGGTTTGATAATCACCAAATTGTCATTCTGGGGTGGCACCTCTCCCCACTCAGTGTCATAACCCAGCGAGCTGCCAGCTTTGCTGGGTCTGTGGCCGACAGTGAGGCGGCATCCCAACACCAGCTTATGTAATTTCTGACGGGTGAGCTGGCCATCTTCGCAGCTTTCTGAGAGCCTTTTGTATTTCACTGTCTCTTATGTCTTTCTTGACAACCTATTGAACTATTGATCTTTTTCTTATTCGTCTCAAAGAGCCTTTTATATATCGGGGATCTGTTCTTCTGACACTTTCTGAGTTGCAGCTATTTTCTCGGTGGACTGCCAAACTTTGTTTCCAGTGGCTTCTGCCTGGCAGAAAACTTTCTGGTCTCATCGCTCAATCTCCCTCGGTTGCTTAATTTTTGAGTCATAGTTTGAAAAGTCTTCCTTTCTCACAACAAGAATTTGCTTGTTTTCTTCCCATGCTTTGTTTGTGTTCCCAATAGTTTCCCAAAGCAAAACAAGGACCTGCCACATGTTGCACACTGCACCGATCCACATATATGAAGGGGTGTGTGTGGTGCGCACGGGCCTCCCTGCTGTGGCCTTCTGCCACTCCTCAGATCCGGACCCCTTCCTGAACCTCTTCCAGCATCTCTACACACATGCAGAGCCATCCTGCAGGCCCTAGGACCCTCTAGCTTTCAAACTCCAACTGACTGATGTGTGATCCTCCTCTTCCCCCACGGTGGGGTTTCCACCAACGCGTGTCTTCTCCTGCCTGTCCCACCCCATTCGACTTCTCAGCTCTCCAGATTCCAAACTTGTGGGGCTGGTCTGTTGGTTATGGGTAGTGTGTGCTTAGATTGCACAAATGAGAGAGAGCGAGAGAGAGAGAGAGAGAGAGAGGGAGAGAGAGAGAGAGAGAGAGAGAGAGAGAGAGCTTTTTGTATGTGACTCTGACCTTTTATCATGGCACCTTCTCACACTGGTCCCTTTGTCTCCCCCTGGCTACTTGCTGCAAGAGACCCTCCTGGCTGTACACAGATCCTTCTAGGATGCAAATCCTTGTGCCACTGCTTTCGCCAATGCTCCTTGAGGTCTCCTGTAGCTTTCTTTCTTCGTGAGTGTGTTTGTTTCCCCCATTACACGCATGTGCCTGTGGAGGTCAGGAGACAACTCGCGGTGGTTGGTTCTTCCACCATGTGGATCCCAGGGACGGAGCTCAGCTTGCGAGGCTTAGCAGCAAGCATCTGTCTTTACCTACTGAGCCATCTCACCAGTTTTTCAGGATCAAGTTCAAACTCAAAGGTTCAGTCAGTATTCTTGTCTTCTCATGCCCTAGCCTCCCTCAGTTTATCCCACCAGTACCCTCATTGATGTCTTTTCTCCAGTCCCTGTCCCCCCCCCCACCCCCACCCCCCCACCCCTGGCAAGAAAGCTGCTTTGTTATCTGTCATTCAACTAGAGACACTCTGCTTTCAGGTCTGTAGGAGGAACCTCCAGGCACACAGGTCTGGTCTAGGGATCCTGGGACTCTGGTATATGCAGCAACTATGACTGGATCCCAGGAGTACCATGATGGTTGCTCTGCATCCCGGTGCCTGGAGAACAGTGACATCTTACTCATGCCTAAATTGAAAAATTAAACCAAGAAACCAGGCCAGTGGCAATGGATAGAGACACCGTGTTTTTCAGGAATGCCCCTGAGTCTGCCCTTTGGCGCTGCAATGCTTTCACGGTCCCTCAAGGGCTGAAGGAAGGAGCAGGAACCGAGCCAGTCCCGCAGACAACTCAAACGAGCCCAGGCAAAAAGCTGCCATAATGCGTGTGCTGCGCCACCAGTCCCCAGAGACCCATGAAAGGATAGATTGTGTTTTCAGCAGGAAGAAAAGAGATTTGTCTTCTCCAGCACTGAAAGCCAAGGTCACCCTGGCTACGGAGTTGCCTTTGCAGAGGAGGACACCAGGAGTGTCTCTTGGATATTGGGGCAGAGCTCAGGGAATGAGTGACGGCAGGGTTTGCCCAGCACCGTGGGAGCCTTCAAGGCTGAAAAACAAAGCAAAAACAAAACCATTTTCTTAGCACTACTTCCCTGAGAGTGCTTCCAGGGATGTGCGTCCTCCCTTACTATGGCTGGTGTGACCTAGTGGCACCAGTGAGCCTTCACCCTTCCATGGAGGCCCTCATACACATTGTCCCTCCCCTATGCAGGCGCCTGTATCCTCGGAGCACAGTGGGTCTCCTGATCCCTAGAATAACAAATCTGCTAGTGTCGTTTCTCTGACCAGCCCTTCCCCTCCCCCCTCCCCTGAAAGTCTCCCTTTTTTGAGGCTTTTCAAACTCAGAGACCTTGTTTCCTCGGTCTTTTGTGACCTGGTTTGTATTATCTCATGGACAGCCTCATCGGTTGTCTCCCTCAGCCCTCCTGTCTGTCACCCAACCAGAAGTGCTCCAGTTGTCCAGTCTCTGGGAATATTTATCCCCTTTCTGGGGACCATGCTGTCAGTTTGTCACCTAGACCAGCTGGGACCAACATGGTCCCAGAAAGCTGATGCCAGCTAGTTGTTGAGTGAAGTCAACTGCTGCTAGGACCCACTCTTCTGTATATGTGTGCCCCCATGTATGCATCTGTGAAGGCCAAAGGAGGATGCTGGGTGTCTTGCTCTTTCATTCTCCATCATATTCCTTTGAGACAGAATCTCTCACTGAAGCTAGGCTGGCAGCCAGCAAGGCCCAGTGACTCTCTTGTGTTCTGGCCCCAACAGCAGGCAAAAGCCCTTATTTAGCCCTTAGTGTGTGTGTATCTGTGTGAGTGTATGCTGTGTGTATGTGAGTGTGTATGTGTGAGTGTGTGTGTGTTGTGTGTGGTGTGTGTGTTGAGTGAGTGAGTGCTCTCAGAAGCCAAAAGAGGGTGTTAGATTCCCTGGAGCTGGAGTTATAAGTGGCTGTGAGCTGTCTAGTATGGGTGCTGGGATAAACTCAGGTCTCCTGCATGAGCAGCAAGTGTTTTCAACTGTTGAGTGGCTTCTCCAAGCCCTGGAATCACTCTTAAGGCCCTCACGTCATTGTTCAACTAAGTCTCCTTCACTTTCCCGCTTCCTTCAGTCTGTCATCTCCACGCAAACACAGCTTCTTCCCGGAGTTCTGCCTTCTTACACACAGCCTTGAGGATGATGCCACAGGCAACCGAGACTCAGTGTCCCCGCGAGAATTGACAGCAGTAGAAAGTACAAGCCTGGGCCTGGAGTCACAGTGACCTATGCTCAAAGCAGCTGTGTATCAGAAGGTGGCTGTCCTTGGTGCTCCGAGCGCCAAGGGACTTGTGGAAGTTGTTTTTCCTGGAGATCCCTAACTGGGTAGTGGGTGTCTTGAGAATGTTGTTATGGAGGGTTCAGGGCAGTGGCCCAGGCTTGGGATTGTTGGGTGATGTCAATCAGTAGTGTAGATATGGGATTGAAGTCTACGGGCTCACAGATGTAACATCAGAGCAACGCCGAGCAGCAAGTGTCACAAACCCAGAGCTCAGAAATTTAAGAGTGACTACCTGAACGAAAGGTCAGGATAAGGAATTTGACCTTGAACTTAAAGGGTAGAAAGAATCTTGACAGCTATGGTAATCTAAGGAGGGACAGTCAGGCCTGAGCAAAGAGTAGGTGCAGGAAGATGTTTGTAGGGCCACAAACAAGTGATTTGTGATAGAAAGAAGAATAGAGGAATGAGCAGAGGAAAAAGAGTAGATTTCATTAAGGACTGCAGCTCAGCAGGCAGTCTTTGCTCAGCATACACGAAACCCTGCCTTCCATCTCAAGCGCTACATAAACCAGGCATGGTTGTGCGTGCCCACAATCCTAGCACCTCCCAAAGGTGGAGGCAGGAGTACCAAGTTCAAGGTCATCCCGAGCTACACAATGAGTTTGTGGTTGGCCTGGCATAAATGAATCATTCGTGTTCTGTCTCTGTCTGGCTGCCTGTCACTTACACACACACACACACACACACATTAAAAAAACAAAAACAACAACAACAACAAAACAACACTGCAAGTTGGAGCCAGGTGTGGTGGTGAATGTCTTTAATCCCAGAACTTGAGAGGCAGAAGACCAGATCAGCCTGGTCTACATAGTAAACTTCAGGACAGCCCAGGGTTACACAGAGATACCGTGCCTCAAAAACAAACAAACAAACAAACAAAAACAACAAAAAATCCAAACAAACACAAAACGGCAAATGAACGAATAGCTGAAAATTAAAGTCCTCATGAGAGTGGTCTCAAAATATTAACTAGATAAAGGATAAAATATGTGGGCATCTGATTGGGAAGGCTGACCCTCTTGCCAGCTCAAATTTTGTCCATGTGTCATGTTGGTGTAGATACAAAGATGCAAAGTGCACAATGGCTCAGAGAAAAGGGGTCTAGGGAGCCTCCTGAGGGCACAGCTAAGGCTGGGTATCAGATTCAGATACAACGGTTCCCACAGAGCCTTGTTCAGGACAGTGGGAGATGTCAGAGCCTTCCAGTGAACTGGTTGAGTGAGCTTTGGTCAGTAAAGAACAGGCAGAAAAATAGCAGTTATTTATGTGAGAAAATGTGCCTGATAGTGGTAAACGAGGAGAGGAGGCCACAGAACAGCCGAGATGAACAGCCAAGGCTTGCAGGAACTAACCTATGTACACACGCACCATGTGCCACACATCGTTCTTCCCAAGAAGATGCTTCAAGTTTGTGTCACTGGGCCTGGGAGCCGGCGTCTTCTTGGATGTCCCTCCCTTTACTCTCTCATGGCTTGTACTGAGCCCAGCTCCTCTGTTTCCTGTCTATCCTAGCTCTCTTTCTCCCGATCTGGTGCCCCAGGTCTCTCCTGCCTCTTGGGTTGGCATGAAAAAGGAGGCGACCCAAGCCCCTGCCATGAGTCCCACACCGCTCCACCCTCCCTAGGGACATTAGGCAAGAGCCCAGCTGATAGTGCAATGGTGCCCTGAGAAGCCCAGGTGCTTCTTTCCCAAGGCTTCCTGGAAAACGGAGGCAAGATATGAGAGGTCTTCAATCCACTGTGAGCTTTGCTTGTACTTTTAAGAAATTGGTTATGTCTGCATGTGCGCATGCTGCAGCATATATGTGGAGGTCACAGGAGGATTTGTAGGAGTTGGTCCTCTCCTTCCATCCAGTGAGTTCTGCGGGCTGAGCTCAGGTTGTCAAGCTTGGCAGCAAGCACCTTTACCTGCTGAGCCTCCTCACTGACCCTTGTTTGCATTAAAAAAAAAAAAAAATTTATGTTCCATTTTAAAGATCGAAAAGCACAGCGGACTATATCATGAAAAATGTGATCTGCACCTGTCTGTACTTTAGAGCCTATAGTATTACTCAGCCAATCTATTTTTTAGTATAGCCTTGTAGGATACATTTATCTTGGAAGTCTTACGACTCTTCAGACAAATTCTTGCACGGAGCACATCCTCCCTAGCTGTAGTGCATTGGATATGCTGTTCTGCACCTTGCTTTTCACTTGAGATATCATGACTACAATTGCCTGTCAGCCACTGAAAAGTATCTTTCTATGGCTATGTAATAGCCAATTGTATGGAAGTACTAAGGATTTGTCCCTGTATCCACTTCATTTCAGGGATTTAGCTAACTTCAGCTAACTTTGGGGGAAGGGGAAGTATTTGTAGTGAATACAGGGATTTTTTTTTCTTGTCCTATTCCATAGTCAACTAAAACTATTCATGTAACATTGACATTGCACTGTGTAGGAGGCATGTGCACCTTTGTGCTCGCTGAGAAGGACCGGGGAAGCCAGGAATGTTACACACATGGTGTTGTCTCTTCAAAGGGAGAGATGTTTAGCCCGTTTAATGTGCTAGAAGGACAGATAAACGGATGTAGTTAACAGCCTGGTGTCCTCTGTGCTTTCTGTATGGCCAGGCCATATGAGCTCCCCCGGCCCCTATTATGAGATTGTTTACCTTGAGCCTGTTTTCTAATCTGTATAACCAATCTGTATGGAAGATGTCACTTGTACTTTACAAGTTTTGGTGTAATCATGTCTTAAGCTTTGTTGTGCACATGGGGTTCGGTTAATTATCACCAGGAAACTTTTTTTCCAAATTGTGTTAGGCTTAAACACTCCTGAAATAAACTACCTGGTGTCAGAGTCTCAAAGTTTGAACGAACATTGGCTACTGAGTCGTGCTGAACCAAATTTCCTTCTTGCCTCCCCTAGATCCACACTCTGTTGGCTACAGTGTTTGTAGAGACACCCCCCCCCCCACAGTACTGAGTGACATACATAATCTAGAAATTATTTAAATGACATGGGAAGATGTACACATGCCATATGTAAATTTTGTACCATTGTATTTGGGACTTGAGAGTACATGAACTTTGGTGTCCTCAGAGGCCCTGAGCTTCCAGTAAGGAATGGCAGTTTCTCTCCTGGTTCTGCAGTGAAGTAGTTTTTATACACAACATGTTCCATGTGTGTGACAATATTGACTATGGTAAGATTTGAGAGGCAAGAAAGCTTTGGTCCTGGAAGTTCAGGTTGAATGAGCTATGCCCTGTCCACCGAAGATGTGCCAACTTATGCACCTCCGGGATGGCTGGGCTTCTATCATGGTGACAATTTGTGCTAAAGGACTCGGGGCTTGACACAATAGAACACTTTACAGTCATCCTACCTGACCCCAACTCTATCCCAACTCCTTCCAGTACTTTCTGAGGACTATTCATACAATAGCAGATTAGCTCCTTGATAAGTAACACAAACTGAAAAGATTTCCCCATGTTTGTTTTCATTTAATCTTCATTTGGTTTTCTTCCCTTGGTAATTATATATATATATACATATATATGTGTGTGTATTAAAGTAAAGAAAAAAGCTTACAGGTGTGAGCACATCACTAATGGTGGAACTAGGGCTAATCTTGTTGGTTTTATGTTGAGGGTATGTATGTTGCTTTCTTAATCACACACACAAAGACCATAGGTCTTATCATGCCAACAGAATTGCCTCTGTGTGGCACAGCTGTCCAGAGCCATGTGACACTGGGGGTACTGTGGAATCTCTGCATTCAGGCCCAAATGACCTCAGGTTCCATCCCCCTTCCTACCTGGGCCACTTCGTCTCTGCCTGTCCTATGGTGCCTCCAACTGTTTCTAAGAGTCCCATAGTTTTTCATTGAACTTGGTACACATGGCTCCACACTGCTGGCTTCGGTAACCTTGAACCTCTCTCCTCCACAGTGCTCCTGAGCCATGCTACCACAGTGCTCTTAAGGGGCCCTCATAAAATGGCTGGTAGTCTCGTCACTGCATATCACCTCCTAAACGTGAGAATGGCTGAAACATTTCCCCCTCTAAGGTCTTCACCTCTCCAGACTGCACCCGCTTGGGCACATAAGGAGTGTACTTTGGGAGTCAAGACACGAAGGTGTGAAGAACGAGGAGCTCGAGGAACGGTGGAAGGACTTTCTGGGTCCAGGGATGCTGGCATGGGGCTAGCTGCTACTCTACTGTGGTCTAGGGGAGTGGGGGTGAGGGTGGGGGCGGGGGTGGGGTGCCATTCCACAGGAGGGGCCAGGAATAGAAGACAGGCTGGGCCCCATGAGCCTTGCAGTTCCTAGTCTGATCAGGGCATTGCATAGAGGCAGAAGTACCATGGTCCTGCCATTTTTCTGCCAGGACTTCCAAGTCCAAAGGCCTGTTGGGGATTATGTATCAGGCTCTCTTGCCCCTCCCCAGCCTTTGTCTTTGGTCCCTTAGGAAACATCCCTGTCGCCACTGGGAGGCCTCCAGAGTAATTGTGTGTGCATCTTAATGTTACCAAGCCCGGAGCTTCCAGCCAACTTGCCTTTCAGGCTAGCTGCTACAAAGCTTGGTAGCGGGTAGTGTCAAGGCTCACCCATATCCAGCGCTCAGCTCATTAGAGCTTTGTTTTCTCCTCTCCCTTGCTGTTACATCTCTATCCTTGTTTTTCGTTCTTTTTCTTTTCCTTTGCTCCCACATTTAATTTATGCAATCTCGTTATATATGTGTATCCTCATAGGCACCTTAAATCCTTCCCAGCGATGCTGGGTAGGAATCATAAATACCAGTTCTATCTTCATCCGGAGTCTGGAGGTGGCTGCATCTCAGTGACAACCAATCTTGTTAACCCTTACCTGGGCAGGGAGGAGTGTGTGGCCTGCCTAGAACAGGGCTCTGGGGTCTCGGATGTCCCTTTGCAGCCCAGGAGCAGGGCGTGAGAAAGGGGAAAAGGAGAAAAGAAAAGGGGCTAGGCTTGTACCCCCTACTGTGTGCATGAGCGCATGTGTTCGTGAGTGTGTGTGTGTGAGTGTGTGTGAGTGTGTGTGTGGGGGGGGCTGAGATCTGATGGAGGGGTGGAGCCTTCTGGGGTGGGGGTCCAGTGCCCTTGGGCATCCTAAATCCCATGGGAAGGATCTTTGCACAGCCCAGTGGCCTGGTTCCCTGAGAAGTATCTGTCTCCACCTGTTTGAGATGAAGGCTTTGCTTGGCTTGGTTTGAGTTGTAGAAGGATTCCAAAGGCTAGTGAGCAGGTGAGCCGCGTGATGGCTAGCTGCAGGCTGAGCAGGGAAGGAAGACAGGCTGTGGGCTGGGCCAGGGGCCCACATGATTCGAGTTACAAGGGTGGGATTCAGGGTCTCTAGATTGTCTGTGAGAGATTGAAAACAGCAGGGTGGTGGTGAGGCTGCTGCCACTTGGACCTTGTGTAGACACAACCCTTCTAGAGAGTGCAAGGTAAAAGTGCTTGGGTGGGATGACCCTTCTGGGAGTTGGTGAGGGAGAGGGAATTCTGGTTTGTGGACTATGCATTTTCTGCAGCCATTTCTCCCCTTTGGGACAGTGCTCATATGACTTTGGGTACCTCCTTCCCTCCCGCTTTGATCCATACACTACAGGGTCTCGGGAGGGTCCCATCCACCCACATCTGGCCACAGACATGTGGTCATTTGTTCATCAAGTTGATTCAACCGGACTGATTCCAAGGGCTGGAGGGAACGTTCTGGAAGAAACATTTTCTGTCTTGTGCATCTGAATCCAAGAAGAAGGGCTAGTGGCCGCTACACTGCCATCAAGAGTGGTTGAAAAGGAAGGCAATCCAAAGAGACAAGGGAAAAAGAATTAGAAAGAGGAGTTGCTTTGAGCCCTTGTCTTCAGCTGTGTCTGGAGAGGACTTACTGGTTTATAAAGCCCAAGCCCTTAGCAGGAGTGTGAGCTTGGGGGGCAGACTCCATCAAGCAGGCCAATGAGTCTCAGGCCACTCAGTCACAGATTCCCTCTATCTCTCTATTTAGAGCATCCAAAGGCTAGATCTCTTGGTAGTAGAGTGGCTGCCAATAGTGAAGCCACACTTTTCTCCACCGACTAAGAACTTTTCCTTGTAGAATTAGAAGCATCTTCCCCTGAGGTCTCAATGGGCATCTTGTCAGGTCTTGTTGGCTGGACTTGAGTCTTGGGCCTCCTACCTGGAGGGATCTCAGGCCGAGAAGCTGAGACTCCTGTCTGGAGAAGCTCCAGCACAGGCAACTTAAGCCTAGAAATTTGTGGTCCTGGTTAGAAATGGGAGTATGATGAGGAGGCAACCAATGGCCAAGGATCTCAGGTAGCCTTGGTGTAACGAGCTCAGAGAAGCCCTGGATTCCTATGATACCAAAGTGACCTTCCACTGAGGCCTCCACTGACCTCTTTCCCAATGTGGGGCCTTGTGGTAGAAGCGTCAAGCAAGACTTGGGGACTTCTGTGCTTCTCACCTTTGCTTAGTAGAATCTTGGGGTCTACAGTTACGGGGGGCACAAAGGGAACACCACCAAGTTGTAGGTCAGCAGCAGTGGCATCAGAACAAGGCTCAGCAGCAGCGCAGGAGAGGCATGGAAGGAGCTTGCTGTGACTCCACATATTTTCCCTTCCTCAAGGATCTGTTTGGACAGGAGCTGCAGGGTCTGGAGGCAGGAAATTTGCACTGAGTGTCCCCAGTCACTCTGAATTGACTCTGCAAACGAACCCTGATCCCATGGAACATGCACACAGCTGACATTACAATCACACAACTGAATTCTGATCAAATATGGGCAGTTGACGTCACAGAAGCCTCTGTGTCTTGTTCTTTTAAGACGGGCGCTCATGTAGCCCAGGCTAGCCTTGCGTTCCCGATCCTCCTGCTTCTACACCCTGCGTGCTGGGATTACTGGCATGCGTCACCATGCCTGGTTTCCTGTGGTGCTGGGGAGTAGGCCCAGGGCTTCATGCCTGCTAAGTGCTCTACCCACTGAACCACACCGCCAGCCCACACATCTTGTTTTGACAACAGGGAAGTTTGTAACCACAGCTTAATGGATGCAGCTCTAAATGGAACTCATTTCTTTCAAGGTCCCTTGGGTGACATCATGCGGCAGTCACTGTGGGTCATGGAGGTGGGGCTGAGACTAGACTGTCTTTCTACTTCTAGAGTGAGCCTATTGTGGGTGCCGGCATGGACTTGCTTCTAGGGAGGTAGGGTCTGGAGTGAGCTGAGTCTGGAAGGAGTCTCTTGCTGGACTCACAGCTGTAGGCACACAGAGCCCGGAGTCACAGGTGGGGCTTCCCTGGCCTCACTTTGGGGTAAGGGTGGGGCTGCAGTACCATCATCGTTCCTCCCCAAGGGCTTGTGTCCCTGTTAGCCACCCTGTCCCTGCCAGGGGCCCCATAGTCTGTGCATTACTGCTGGCATAGGCTTTGCTTCTCTTGGAGTTATTTCCTTGTTCACTTCCTCCTTCTTCTTCTGGATGCTTCTGGGATCCCAGGGCCCCAGGCTCAGTCTCCTTGTCTGAGGCATAGAGCCGGCAAGCTTGGGTAAAGATGAAGTCCCTGCTTCCTTGGAGCTGAGCTCCCGGGAGGAGAAAGGGGGCAGCACAAATGTGTGTCAGAGATGCTTGACAGAGGGGTGAGGCTTTGTGCTGTCCAGCAAGGAGGGGCAAATGTGGGGCCCCGAGCAGTTGTCTTATGGCTCAGCAGGTAAGGCCACTGGCCATCCATGACAGCTTGGGTTTAGTCTCTATGACCACATGGCAGAAGTTGGTAACCTACTCTCACAAGTTGTCCTCTGACCACCACATGTGTACTGTGGCATGCCAGTGATGTCAGTGCACGGACACACACACACACACACACACACACACACACACACACACTGTAATAATCTTTTTTTTTTTAAAGGAGTCTTTCTCAGGGTTTATTTGATATACAGCAAAGTGCACTTTTTTTTTTTTAAACATAACACTTTTATTGCTTCTCTGGAAACTTCACATCATGCTTCCTAATCATATTCACTTCCCAGTCCTTACATGTCTGCCTCCTGACCTATGCACCTCCCCTCAAAAGTAAAAATAAGAATTTAAAAAGGAAAAAAAGTCCAACTTGTGTTATCCATATACTCACTGGAGCATGGCTAACCTCTCAGTGGCTTGCCCCTTAAGATTAAGCTGAGTCCTTCCCCTTCCCCACCCTGCCAGAGGCCATTAGTTGTGGACAGCCACACTTAAGCATCGCTGTTACACTTCTTAAGAGTTTTCTTTGGTGGCTTCCTGTGTAGGCTGTGACTTTTGTTGTGGGGAGAGTACAGGTAAGAGTTGTACAGAAGCCTTCCATGTCCCTCCCTCTTAACCGTGTGTCTGTAGTCATCAATGTCAGGGTGGAAGCGGCCTCCTTGCTCTTCGGAGTTAGTGGGAGCACGGCTCATGAGGCTCTAGATGGTCTCCGGTGACAGGTCCGATGGAGAACATGGCTCCCGGCTGCAGTGAGACCACAGACCCAGACAAGGCTTTTGGAGGCAGCCTGGACTACAGGCATCAACATGGCCCCAGGTGGCGGTGCAGGCCACTCAGATCAGCATGGCCCCAGCAGCAGCACAACCCACGGCATCAATGTGGCTTTGGGCTGCAGGACAGATCATAGACATCCACATGGCCTTCAGTGGTGATACAGGCCATGGACGTCAACCCAGATCCTGGCTGCAGGAGGACCACAGACAGAGACAAGGTCCTGGACATGATCATGGCCTCAGGTGACAGGCAGTCCAGGCCACTCATACCAGTATGGCCCCTGGCGGCAAAATTTTTTTTTTTTTAAGATTTATTTATTAGGTATACATCATTCTGCCTGCATACCAGAAGAAGGCACCAGATCTCATTATAGATGGTTGTGAGCCACCATGTGGTTGCTGGGAATTGAACTCATGATCTTTGGGAGAGCAGTCAGTATTCTTAACCTCTGAGCCATCTCTCCAGCCCCTTGTTTTTTGTTTTTTAAGCATACAGATTGAAGTTCCATGGACACATACAGTCAAGGAACACTGCTGCAATCAAGATTCTATATTTTTGGTTGTGAGCCTAGCCATCTCTCCAGGGCACAATCAAGATTCTAGAATGTTCCTTTTGCCTCTTAGTCCTTCCCCTAGCTTGTGGCCTTTGGTGCCAGGCTGTGCTGACTTCCTCAGTCTCTGAATATCTAGTTTGGCCTCTGTTAAAATTATGTTGCATCTGGCTTTTTTTTTCCATCATCAAAACGGTTTTGAAAATTCAAATCTGTGTCATTACCTGTGTCATTACCTGTGTCCACATCCTTTTCCAATGTTAAGTAGCATTCCATTTCTTGAGTTATTTTTGTGACATTGTGTTTGACTCTGTTGTCATTTTATTATTAATTATCATTATCTTTTAAGTTCTGCAGGCATCCGGTGTAGTAGTTCACAGCACAGCTGGCACAAACTAGGGCTCAGAATGCCAACCGTCTATCAGCTGCTGTTCTCCTAGATTGTGACACGTGCCCAGGTACAAGGAAACCTTAGAGCTGTCTACAGCTGGGCGGTTATTATTTTCAATTGTGTGTCTGTGTAGGAATACGCGTCTGTGTGTGCCTATGCCTGTGCCTGTCGAGGCCAGAGGCATCGGGTCTCTTGGAGCTGAAGTTATAGGTGGCTGTGAACCCTCTTGAGACTCAAACTCAGGTCCTCTGCTAGAGCAGCCAAGAGCTTTTTAGCAATGGAGCCATCACCCGCCAGCCCTGCAGTAGACATTTTTACACAAGCCTTTTGTGAACGTACTTGTCTCGGTAATGGCCTAAGAATAGCAATGTTTACTCATAGGGTAAATGTATTTTAAAAATCATGTTTAAAAGTTTTATTACAGTTAGTTATTTATTTATTTAGTGTGTGTGTGTGTGTGTGTGTGTGTGTGTGTGTGTGTGTGTGTGTGTGTGTGTGTGTGTGCACTGGTGCATGCACGTGTGTACTCAGTGATGACACTCTAATGGAGGTGTCAGGACTGGGTCTCACTCTCTCCACTATATGAGTCCTGGGGCTCGGCAACAGGGGCCTTGACCCACTGAACCATCTTACCAGCCCAGATAAATGCATTTCTGATTACCTGAATGCTGATTATCTGTGCTTTGATCTCATCTTTCATGCTACCACCAGCCGCACCAGAGTTTCCCTGCCTCCGAGTTCTCCCCAGAGCTGATGCTGTTGAGCCGTTTTAATTTTAGCCAATCTACATGGTGTGAGGCACTATCGTCTTGTGGTTTTGATTCCCATTTCCATGGGGAGGGGGGCTTTAAATATTGGAGTAGAGTGTCCTGAGGTGATACTTGATTGTCTGTGCTGATGGGCTCTTGGGAATTGAGCTAAACGCACTGCTCAGTTTTCTCTTGAAGTCACAGCCGGCAGTTTCCATCAACCTACAACTCCAGCTCCAGGGACCTGATAACCCTCTGTGGCCTCCGATGGCACCTGTGTGCAAACTCACAGAAACCCACCACACTCAGACACATGGGGCAGCAGCCGCAAAGCTGGGCATGGCACTGTGCGCTTGTGCTCCTGGTCCTGTGAAGGGGAGGACAGGTGATCCTCAGGGCTTTATAGCCAGTTAGCTTAGCCCCCTGGCAAACTCCAGGCCAGTCTAGAGCTGTCTGAAAAGAAGAGGTGGGTAGTGCTAAGGAGCACACCTGGACCTGGTGCTAAATCTTTAGAAGAGATTATGGCATCCTAGGCTTTCTCTAGCTGCCCCTCCCCCCATGTGTGCTCTGTCTGCATGTATGCATGTGCACATATGTGTGAGTACATGTGGAGGCCAGACATAGATGCCTAGTGTTTTATTCAGTCACCTTATTTTTTGATACAGGGTCCCTCACTAAACCCAGAATGTCCCAATTCATCAAGACTAGCTGGTCACTGACTGAGCCTCGGGATCTTCCCATCTCTGCCTCCCCAGTGCTGGGATTATAGGAATACATCACCATACCATCTTTTGGTAGGTCCTTCAGGTGGTTGGCCTTTGGTCTCCAAACTGAGGTCCCCTTGCTTGTACAGCAAGCATTTTCTGGCCTGAGCCACCTTGCAGTCTTGGCTGGCCTGCTTTCGGATGTGATCTTGCCCTCTCTTTCCTTTCTCCACTGACTACTGCAGTCTCACCAGAGACGGAACCAATGGGGTCACACACACCTTGGACCCTGAATCTTCAGAACTCTGAGCTAAAAAATCTCTTCCCTTTAAGAAGTTAGTCTGCCTCAGACATCTTATTATAGCACCAGAAACCAGATAAATCACCCTCTGGGGAGGATGGATAGTTGCCAGTACCAGCAGGTTGGCTTCCAGCATCTAGTGAAAATTAGAGGTCAAGTTTCTGATCAGGAACTTTCCAGGGACACAAGCACAGGGTGACATGAGAGCCTTAGGGTCTAGCCAGGTCTAGTAGTGTCAGCCTTGAGTCACTGCCAAGCCTTAATACAGTAGTTCTCAACCTTCCTAATGCTGTGACCATTTAGTACAGTCCCTCATGTTGTGGGACCCCCAAGCAAAATTTTATTTTCATTGCTACTTCATAACTATAGTTTTGCTATTGTTATGACACTTAATGTAAATATTTGGCTGCAGGACATCTGATATGCCACCCCCAAAGGGATCATGACCCCCACAGATTGAGAACCACTGCATTAGCAGGAAGACACTGGGGCTTAATTACAGCCTAAATACCACTGGCCTCCTCTCAGTATGCCTTCTGACTCTCCCACCACAGTGGGTCCTGCTGTCTGCAGGATACTCCCCAGGAGCTCCTAATTTCTTCTGGCTTCCAGAGATCATTGTCCTGTCTTTGCTGTCTGTCTTCCTTTCTCCTCCTCCTCCTTCTTTGGTTTTTCAAGACAGGGTTTCTCTGTGTAGACTTGGCTGTCCTGGACTAACTTTGTAGACCAGGCTGGCCTCGAACTCACAGTGATCCTCCTGCGTCTGCCTCCCGAGTGCTGGGATTAAAGGCATGTGCCACACTGCCTGGCTT